>NC_138305.1:99497500-99530000 GCF_965601325.2 Salmo salar | reverse complement strand
TTATTAGATTAACACACAGTAACTTCATGTTGGATCAAAACAAGTCTTATATTAACTTCATGTTGGATCAAAACAAGTCTTATAGTAACTTCATGTTGGATCAAAACAAGTCTTATATTAACTTCATGTTGGATCAAAACAAGTCTTATAGTAAATTCATGTTGGATCAAAACAAGTCTTATATTAACTTCATGTTGGATCATAACAAGTCTTATAGTAACTTCATGTTGGATCAAAACAAGTCTTATATTAACTTCATGTTGGATCATAACAAGTCTTATAGTAACTTCATGTTGGATCATAACAAGTCTTATAGTAACTTCATGTTGGATCATAACAAGTCTTATAGTAACTTCATGTTGGATCAAAACAAGTCTTATATTAACTTCATGTTGGATCAAAACAAGTCTTATATTAACTTCATGTTGGATCAAAACAAGTCTTATATTAACTTCATGTTGGATCATAACAAGTCTTATAGTAACTTCATGTTGGATCATAACAAGTCTTATAGTAACTTCATGTTGGATCATAGCAAGTCTTATATTAACTTCATGTTGGATCATAACAAGTCTTATATTAACTTCATGTTGGATCATAACAAGTCTTATATTAACTTCATGTTGGATCAAAACAAGTCTTATAGTAACTTCATGTTGGATCATAACAAGTCTTATATTAACTTCATGTTGGATCATAACAAGTCTTATAGTAACTTCATGTTGGATCAAAACAAGTCTTATAGTAACTTCATGTTGGATCAAAACAAGTCTTATATTAACTTCATGTTGGATCAAAACAAGTCTTATAGTAACTTCATGTTGGATCAAAACAAGTCTTATATTAACTTCATGTTGGATCATAACAAGTCTTATATTAACTTCATGTTGGATCATAACAAGTCTTATAGTAACTTCATGTTGGATCATAACAAGTCTTATAGCAACTTCATGTTGGATCAAAACAAGTCTTATAGTAACTTCATGTTGGATCATAACAAGTCTTATAGTAACTTCATGTTGGATCATAACAAGTCTTATAGTAACTTCATGTTGGATCATAACAAGTCTTATAGTAACTTCATGTTGGATCATAACAAGTCTTATAGTAACTTCATGTTGGATCAAAACAAGTCTTATAGTAACTTCATGTTGGCTCAAAACAAGTCTTATAGTAACTTCATGTTGGATCAAAACAAGTCTTATATTAACTTCATGTTGGATCATAACAAGTCTTATAGTAACTTCATGTTGGATCAAAACAAGTCTTATAGTAACTTCATGTTGGATCAAAACAAGTCTTATATTAACTTCATGTTGGATCAAAACAAGTCTTATAGTAACTTCATGTTGGATCATAACAAGTCTTATAGTAACTTCATGTTGGATCAAAACAAGTCTTATAGTAGCTTCATGTTGGATCAAAACAAGTCTTATATTAACTTCATGTTGGATCAAAACAAGTCTTATAGTAACTTCATGTTGGATCATAACAAGTCTTATAGTAACTTCATGTTGGATCATAACAAGTCTTATAGTAACTTCATGTTGGATCATAACAAGTCTTATAGTAACTTCATGTTGGATCATAACAAGTCTTATAGTAACTTCATGTTGCATCAAAACAAGTCTTATAGTAACTTCATGTTGCATCAAAACAAGTCTTATAGTAACTTCATGTTGCATCAAAACAAGTCTTATAGTAACTTCATGTTGCATCAAAACAAGTCTTATAGTAACTTCATGTTGGACCAAAACAGTAAAAAGGCTCAGAAAGCAAGCTTTTTCGACCAGCAATAGATTACGTTCATTCTCATTTATCGACTTAAAAACTCAAAATGTACAAGAGAGAGAGAGAATGAGAGCAAGAGAGGGAAAGGGGGAGAGAGAGAGAGAGAGAGAGAGAGAGAGAGAGAGAGAGAGAGAGAGAGAGAGAGAGAGAGAGAGAGAGAGAGAGAGAGAGAATAACTGTTTTGACTAAAATAGCTTGCTGTTTGAGCTGGTGGAATTTTTCAGAGTAGCCAAGTCTGAAGAATCAGCTCTGTCCCCTAGTGTTTTAATCCATCCACGTGCTGCACGTATTTAGCCAACACAGACACCCAGATGGGTGATACCTCTCTCAAGGACCTAAACACACACAAACTGACACGTAATATTTTCCTTCTCTCCATATTACCAGAAGATTCTGTGACTTCTCCATGCCCTGTCCCTGCCTCTCTCAACAGTACACAAGCAAACACACACACTATTCTAGTCCCTGTCCCTGTCTCTCTCTACAGTACACAAACAAATACACACACTATTCTAGTCCCTGTCTCTCTCTACAGTACACAAGCAAATACACACACTATTCTAGTCCCTGTCCCTGTCTCTCTCTACAGTACACAAGCAAACACACACACTATTCTAGTCCCTGTCCCTGTCTCTCTCTACAGTACACAAGCAAATACACACACTATTCTAGTCCCTGTCCCTGTCTCTCTCTACAGTACACAAGCAAATACACACACTATTCTAGTCCCTGTCCCTGTCTCTCTCTACAGTACACAAGCAAATACACACACTATTCTAGTCCCTGTCCCTGTCTCTCTCTACAGTACACAAGCAAATACACACACTATTCTAGTCCCTGTCCCTGTCCCCCTCTACAGTACACAAGCAAATACACACACTATTCTAGTCCCTGTCTCTCTCTACAGTACACAAGCAAACACACACACTATTCTAGTCCCTGTCCCTGTCCCTCTCTACAGTACACAAGCAAATACACACACTATTCTAGTCCCTGTCTCTCTCTACAGTACACAAGCAAATACACACACTATTCTAGTCCCTGTCCCTGTCTCTCTCTACAGTACACAAGCAAATACACACACTATTCTAGTCCCTGTCCCTGTCTCTCTCTACAGTACACAAGCAAATACACACACTATTCTAGTCCCTGTCCCTGTCTCTCTCTACAGTACACAAGCAAATACACACACTATTCTAGTCCCTGTCCCTGTCTCTCTCTACAGTACACAAGCAAACACACACACTATTCTAGTCCCTGTCTCTCTCTACAGTACACAAGCAAATACACACACTATTCTAGTCCCTGTCTCTCTCTACAGTACACAAGCAAACACACACACTATTCTAGTCCCTGTCCCTGTCTCTCTCTACAGTACACAAGCAAATACACACACTATTCTAGTCCCTGTCCCTGTCTCTCTCTACAGTACACAAGCAAACACACACACTATTCTAGTCCCTGTCCCTGTCTCTCTCTACAGTACACAAGCAAATACACACACTATTCTAGTCCCTGTCTCTCTCTACAGTACACAAGCAAATACACACACTATTCTAGTCCCTGTCCCTGTCTCTCTCTACAGTACACAAGCAAATACACACACTATTCTAGTCCCTGTCTCTCTCTACAGTACACAAGCAAATACACACACTATTCTAGTCCCTGTCTCTCTCTACAGTACACAAGCAAACACACACACTATTCTAGTCCCTGTCCCTGTCTCTCTCTACAGTACACAAGCAAATACACACACTATTCTAGTCCCTGTCCCTGTCTCTCTCTACAGTACACAAACAAATACACACACTATTCTAGTCCCTGTCCCTCTCTACAGTACACAAGCAAATACACACACTATTCTAGTCCCTGTCCCTGTCTCTCTCTACAGTACACAAGCAAATACACACACTATTCTAGTCCCTGTCTCTCTCTACAGTACACAAGCAAACACACACACTATTCTAGTCCCTGTCCCTGTCTCCGTCTCACTACAGTATATAGTCAGTTTCTCTGTATGTACTCCCAAGCTTTCTGTGAGGGGAGTGACACACATCTGTTGCTCCAGCTGGGGGCAGTGTGGAGGAGAGGAGCAATAGGCACACTTAAACTATTAGTACACACTACACAGTACACTCTCCCTGCAGAACGGAGAGCGAGATAAGGAGGTGGCGGCTGGACATCTGAGCAAATATGGCAGAGACGGAAGAGAATGAATGCTGAACTGACAGTGGTATTACAGGGAAGAAGAGAGTGAATGAAGGAGAAGAGACAATGAGGAGGGTAGAGGATAGTAATTGGTTTGTTGAAACACACACTCACACAGACACATGCATACACACACACAATATACACACACACACACACACACACAGTAAAACAGACACAACAGCAGACGTGTGTGTATTGTACTACTGACCTCTGACCCGGGCATAGCAGCAGCCACACTTGATCAGGACTTTACGGAATAAGTGTTGGCAGGCACAGCCCCTGTGGTGGTGGCCCCCTTTTAATGATGTACCCCTGGCGCTGGATGACCGGCTACCAGTGGCGGGCATGGCCCAGCGAACACACAAACACACTAGATCCTCGCGGTGCGGTCCGAGTAAATCCCAAAGGAATGTCCGGAGAGTGTCCACAGATAACAACACAGAGGAAGCAGAAAGTCCAGTTAAAACTCCAAATCAGAGCAACCTCTCTTAGAGAAACAAACTGGGGGTTTCATACTGAAAGACAGAAAGTCATGAGAATAATTCTCTCTTTCTCTTTCTCTTTCTCTTTCTCCTTCTCTTTTTCTTTCCAGTTGCTGAGCTCTCTCCTCTGTTAACTGCCTGGTCAAACGACAGAGTAGCAGACTGCCTCAGCGACAGAGAGAGAGAGCGAGATGGGGAACGAGAAAGAGATGAAGCGAGAGGGAGGGGTTGAGGGGGAGGAGTCTGCTACAGCTCTGGTTGCTGCCTGGCTATTCCAGGGAAGTGTTCTCACTCCCCTTCTTTCCTTTTCTCCTCTCTTCCTGTCAAGTCTGTCTTCTGTTTCTCTTGGCGACCCTTCTCTCCTCTCTCTTTTTTCTCTTCTTTCTGCTATCCCTCTGTCCCTCTCCTCTCCTGCTCTTTCTCTCTCCTTCCCTCCTCTCCTGCTCCCTCTCTCCTTCCCTCACCTCCTCCACCAGTCTCTCTCTCTCTCTCTCTCTCTGTCTGTCTGTCTGCATTATTTTCTATGCTCTTTCTACATGGCTGGATGCTGGATGTGACTTTGGCAGACTGACTTAACACCTCTAACCTAACACCCTGAAGGACTCCTACTAGAAACCCAACACTTCTCACAAGCTAGCTGAAATGCCTCTCTCTCTTCCTCATTCAGAATGCTTTATTGGCATGAAATACAATTAGTAGATTTTGCCAAAGCAGTGTAGTGGTACACAATGTTCCCTCTTTTTGTTTTCAGTACTGAGCAGATGTCAGGTCTGCTGAGTGCAAACTTGAACATTCTGAAAATTCTGTGCAACTTCCGGTGTGTGTTCACTATGAACACTAAGGCTGTATCCGCTTTAAGTTACACTTTTAACAGTGGCCAAGTAGGCTATTGTGGCTATTTGATCATAATGTAGGACTACCAGAGTGGCCTACCATCAACAACAATGGAGAAAATGCATCCCATCACATTTTAACATGGAAATAGCTGTTCTATCATTCAGCCTACAGTCGCAGCCAATGTGTGGTGTTCATTGTAGACCTACATTCCATGATACTTTTGAAAAAAACATGCAGGGCTTGACATGAACATGTTTATCCACTTGTCCTTCAGAAAAAGTGACTGAAAATGTTGTTTTGTTGTTTGATGCAAGAAAACACTTTACAAACACTTTACAAAATAAAAATTATTATTCCCATACCATTATCACAGAGAATCAGACAAATGATGCTACTCTCTGCCTATTGGCGACTTAGCTTATTCAAGTCTGTCTCAAAATACAACACTGCCCCTTTAAGACATACAACAACACAAACATCTTCACCTGACTTGATTTTCAAAGATGACTAGACATGTACATGTTTTGTGCTCTTGTAGGAAGCAACCACTCCCACATTGCTGACTACAAGTTACTTATAACTGGGCAAATAACTCACTAACTAGCAAAGGATATGAACAAAATGTGCACACGTCGCTACATGCAGTATCGCTTTGATAATAATCGTGACGCTCATGCTGTAAAACAGTCCAGTTCAAGGTGAATGGCACAAATCTATATATGATTATTTGCATATAGGCCTACTGCAGCTCTGATTGGTTATGAGCACGGGTCTGTGTAGAGTATGGGCCTGAGTCGTGCCTGTCAATACAATAGAATACTATTCCGATGCACACTGCCTACATCAAAACATTTTGCATAGTTAGTTTTGCATACTAAGTCTTGGATAGTTAGTTTTCTTTCGGTATGTTGCATTGAACGTGGCTAATATTGGACCTCCCGAGTGGCACAGCGGTCTAAGGCACTGCATCGTAATGCTAGAGGCGTCACTACGGGTTTGATCCCGGGCAGTCCTATAGGGCGGCGCACAATTGGCCCAGCGTCGTCCGGATTAGGGGAGGGTTTGGCCGGTGGGGCTTTACTTGGCTCATCGCACTCTAGTGACTCCTTATGGTGGGCCGGGCGCCTGCAGGCTGACCTTGGTTGCCGATTGAACGGTGTTTCCTCCGACACATTGGTGTGGCTGGCTTCCGGTTTAAGCGGGTGGGTGTTAAGAGCATGGTTTGACAGGTCATGCCTTCTTAGCCCGTTGGGGAGTTGCAGCGATGAGACAAGATCAAAATTGGGGAGAAGAAGCTGGGGTAAAAATGTTCAGTTAAAAAGTGGCTAATATTGCGTTGATTCGATCTCAATTCCCACAGTTAAGGGAAACGTTGATAGTGTTAACAGGGAAAACTCTAGAAAGTTGAGTGAAGTTCAATCTGGTGCTTCTCTGCGCTGGCTGATATTTCGTCTGTGAGGCACCCATGCAGCATAGAGGGAACATTGGTGGTAAAGCGTCAGTAAATACAGTACAATGCAATGAGGATAATGAAATACAATTTATTTCAGTAGTAATAATATTGGTACATATAATTATGTATACAAGTACAACACTACTGCTGTTATATTGTGGCCTCTTCGGTCGATACATTTAATTAAATACAAATAAGTGTCACGTCCTGACCAGTAAAAGGGGTTATTTGTCATTGTAGTTTGGTCAGGGAGTGGCAGGGGGTGTTTGTTTTGTGTGTTTCGGTGTTTTGGGTTTAGGTTCTATGTTTTCTATTTCTATGTTTATATCTAGTTTTCTATGTTGGGTTTTTTGCAATGACCTCCAATTAGAGGCAGCTGGTTGTCGTTGTCTCTAATTGGAGGCCATATTTAGTTGTGTTTGTTTCACTTGTGTTTTGTGGGTGGTTATTTTCTGTATAGCCTGGGAGCCTTATGGAACTGTTTTCGTCGTTTGTTTATTTTGTTTAAGTGTTTTCTTTAAATAAATTAAGAAGATGAGCACTTTACCCGCTGCACCTTGGTCCAATCCTTACGACGCCTATGACAATAAGATTACATTTTTTTTAAATAATGTCAAATAAAATAAACAACAACATGATGATGGTTCCACTATGTATTACTGTCAGTTATATACAATGTAAATACTATGATGATGGTTCCACTATGTATTACTGTCAGTTATATACAATGTAAATACTATGATGATGGTTCCACTATGTATTACTGTCAGTTATATACAATGTAAATACTATGATGATGGTTCCACTATGTATTACTGTCAGTTATATACAATGTAAATACTATGATGATGGTTCCACTATGTATTACTGTCAGTTATATACAATGTAAATACTATGATGATGGTTCCACTATGTATTACTGTCAGTTATATACAATGTAAATACTATGATGATGGTTCCACTATGTATTACTGTCAGTTATATACAATGTAAATACTATGATGATGGTTCCACTATGTATTACTGTCAGTTATATACAATGTAAATACTATGATGATGGTTCCACTATGTATTACTAGTAAGTTATATACAATGGAAATACTATGATGATGGTTCCACTATGTATTACTGTCAGTTATATACAATGTAAATACTATGATGATGGTTCCACTATGTATTACTGTCAGTTATATACAATGTAAATACTATTATGATGGTTCCACTATGTATTACTGTCAGTTATATACAATGTAAGTACTATGATGATGGTTCCACTATGTATTACTGTCAGTTATATACAATGTAAATACTATGATGATGGTTCCACTATGTATTACTGTCAGTTATATACAATGGAAATACTATGATGATGGTTCCACTATGTATTACTAGTAAGTTATATACAATGTAAATACTATGATGATGGTTCCACTATGTATTACTGTCAGTTATATACAATGTAAATACTATGATGATGGTTCCACTATGTATTACTAGTAAGTTATATACAATGTAAATACTATGATGATGGTTCCACTATGTATTACTGTCAGTTATATACAATGTAAATACTATAATGATGGTTCCACTATGTATTACTGTCAGTTATATACAATGTAAATACTATGATGATGGTTCCACTATGTATTACTGTCAGTTATATACAATGTAAATACTATGATGATGGTTCCACTATGTATTACTGTCAGTTATATACAATGTAAATACTATGATGAGGGTTCCACAATTGTTACGGGAATTAAGTTATCAATGTTCTTAAACCGAACTTCAGTTAAACTACTCAGTCTGCCCCCCAGAGTGTGTAAGATTCTGGTTGAATGAAGCAGACGAAGAACCAGCCTACAATGGTCAAAACGTTTATTTATGAGAGCTCTAAAATTCATACAATGCACACAGCCTTTTATATTACCACACACACACACACACACACACACACACACACACACACACACACACACACACACACACACACACACACACACACACACACACACACACACACACACACAAATAAACTTACATCAGTAGAGAACTCCACCCCGCTTTAGGCGGCTGTATTTTTCCACAGTACACATACATTCATTATCAAACCTTGCAACCTGTCTTCTAATCTCCTGCCAGCTGAGCCGTTCTCAGTCCGTTGTTTCCCTCCCTAACTTAGGGAGGCCTCTTCTCCTGTTCCTTTCCCAAGGTCGTCTTATCAATTCTGCCCTGCTCATTTTGAAGTAGTAACAGTGTCCTAGTCTTAAACAGTCTCCTCACACACAGTATTGGATTATAGTTCTTAACATATTATTATAGCCTTATAATTACCTAATACATTTCAACAGGTTATATGGTTTCTGAGTGAAATCATTTAGTCAAACCATTAATCATATAATTTCCATTACAACTATGTGTTACTGTCAGTTATATACAATGTAAGTACTATGATGATGGTTCCACTATGTATTACTGTCAGTTATATACAATGTAAATACTATGATGATGGTTCCACTATGTATTACTGTCAGTTATATACAATGTAAATACTATGATGAGGGTTCCACTATGTATTACTGTCAGTTATATACAATGTAAATACTATGATGATGGTTCCACTATGTATTACTGTCAGTTATATACAATGTAAATACTATGATGATGGTTCCACTATGTATTACTGTCAGTTATATACAATGTAAATACTATGATGATGGTTCCACTATGTATTACTAGTAAGTTATATACAATGTAAATACTATGATGATGGTTCCACTATGTATTACTGTCAGTTATATACAATGTAAATACTATGATGATGGTTCCACTATGTATTACTGTCAGTTATATACAATGTAAATACTATGATGATGGTTCCACTATGTATTACTAGTAAGTTATATACAATGTAAATACTATGATGATGGTTCCACTATGTATTACTGTCAGTTATATACAATGTAAATACTATGATGATGGTTCCACTATGTATTACTAGTAAGTTATATACAATGTAAATACTATGATGATGATTCCACTATGTATTACTGTCAGTTATATACAATGTAAATACTATGATGATGGTTCCACTATGTATTACTGTAAGTTATATACAATGTAAATACTATGATGATGGTTCCACTATGTATTACTGTCAGTTATATACAATGTAAATACTATGATGATGGTTCCACTATGTATTACTGTCAGTTATATACAATGTAAATACTATGATGATGGTTCCACTATGTATTACTGTCAGTTATATACAATGTAAATACTATGATGATGGTTCCACTATGTATTACTGTCAGTTATATACAATGGAAATACTATAATGATGGTTCCACTATGTATTACTAGTAAGTTATATACAATGGAAATACTATGATGATGGTTCCACTATGTATTACTGTCAGTTATATACAATGTAAATAATATGATGATGGTTCCACTATGTATTACTGTCAGTTATATACAATGGAAATACTATAATGATGGTTCCACTATGTATTACTAGTAAGTTATATACAATGGAAATACTATGATGATGGTTCCACTATGTATTACTGTCAGTTATATACAATGTAAATAATATGATGATGGTTCCACTATGTATTACTGTCAGTTATATACAATGGAAATACTATAATGATGGTTCCACTATGTATTACTGTCAGTTATATACAATGGAAATACTATGATGATGGTTCCACTATGTATTACTGTAAGTTATATAAAATGTAAATACTATGATGATGGTTCCACTATGTATTATTAGTAAGTTAAATACAATGTAAATACTATGATGATGGTTCCACTATGTATTACTGTCAGTTATATACAATGGAAATACTATGATGATGGTTCCACTATGTATTACTGTAAGTTATATACAATGTAAATACTATGATGATGGTTCCACTATGTATTACTGTAAGTTATATACAATGTAAATACTATGATGATGGTTCCACTATGTATTACTGTCAGTTATATACAATGTAAATACTATGATGATGGTTCCACTATGTATTACTGTCAGTTATATACAATGTAAATACTATGATGATGGTTCCACTATGTATTACTGTCAGTTATATACAATGTAAATACTATGATGATGGTTCCACTATGTATTACTGTCAGTTATATACAATGTAAATACTATGATGATGGTTCCACTATGTATTACTGTCAGTTATATACAATGTAAATACTATGATGATGGTTCCACTATGTATTACTGTCAGTTATATACAATGTAAATACTATGATGATGGTTCCACTATGTATTACTAGTAAGTTATATACAATGTAAATACTATGATGATGGTTCCACTATGTATTACTGTCAGTTATATACAATGTAAATACTATGATGATGGTTCCACTATGTATTACTGTCAGTTATATACAATGTAAATACTATGATGATGGTTCCACTATGTATTACTGTCAGTTATATACAATGTAAATACTATGATGATGGTTCCACTATGTATTACTGTCAGTTATATACAATGTAAATACTATGATGATGGTTCCACTATGTATTACTGTCAGTTATATGCAATGTAAATACTATTATGATGGTTCCACTATGTATTACTGTCAGTTATATACAATGTAAATACTATGATGATGGTTCCACTATGTATTACTAGTAAGTTATATACAATGTAAATACTATTATGATGGTTCCACTATGTATTACTGTCAGTTATATACAATGGAAATACTATGATGATGGTTCCACTATGTATTACTGTAAGTTATATAAAATGTAAATACTATGATGATGGTTCCACTATGTATTATTAGTAAGTTAAATACAATGTAAATACTATGATGATGGTTCCACTATGTATTACTGTCAGTTATATACAATGGAAATACTATGATGATGGTTCCACTATGTATTACTGTCAGTTATATACAATGTAAATACTATGATGATGGTTCCACTATGTATTACTGTCAGTTATATACAATGTAAATACTATGATGATGGTTCCACTATGTATTACTAGTAAGTTATATACAATGTAAATACTATGATGATGGTTCCACTATGTATTACTGTCAGTTATATACAATGTAAATACTATGATGATGGTTCCACTATGTATTACTGTCAGTTATATACAATGTAAATACTATGATGATGGTTCCACTATGTATTACTGTCAGTTATATACAATGTAAATACTATGATGATGGTTCCACTATGTATTACTGTCAGTTATATACAATGTAAATACTATGATGATGGTTCCACTATGTATTACTGTCAGTTATATGCAATGTAAATACTATTATGATGGTTCCACTATGTATTACTGTCAGTTATATACAATGTAAATACTATGATGATGGTTCCACTATGTATTACTAGTAAGTTATATACAATGTAAATACTATTATGATGGTTCCACTATGTATTACTGTCAGTTATATACAATGGAAATACTATGATGATGGTTCCACTATGTATTACTGTCAGTTATATACAATGTAAATACCATGATGATGGTTCCACTATGTATTACTGTCAGTTATATACAATGTAAATACTATGATGATGGTTCCACTATGTATTACTGTCAGTTATATACAATGTAAATACTATGATGATGGTTCCACTATGTATTACTGTCAGTTATATACAATGTAAATACTATGATGATGGTTCCACTATGTATTACTGTCAGTTATATACAATGTAAATACTATGATGATGGTTCCACTATGTATTACTGTCAATTATATACAATGTAAATACTATGATGATGGTTCCACTATGTATTACTGTAAGTTATATACAATGTAAATACTATGATGATGGTTCCACTATGTATTACTGTCAGTTATATACAATGTAAATACTATGATGATGGTTCCACTATGTATTACTGTCAGTTATATACAATGTAAATACTATGATGAGGGTTCCACTATGTATTACTGTCAGTTATATACAATGTAAATACTATGATGATGGTTCCACTATGTATTACTGTCAGTTATATACAATGTAAATACTATGATGATGGTTCCACTATGTATTACTGTCAGTTATATACAATGTAAATCCTATGATGATGGTTCCACTATGTATTACTGTCAGTTATATACAATGTAAATACTATGATGATGGTTCCACTATGTATTACTAGTAAGTTATATACAATGTAAATACTATGTTGATTGTTCCACTATGTATTACTGTCAGTTACATACAGTTGAAGTCAGAGGTTTACATACACCTTAGCCAAATACATTTTAACTCAGTTTTTCACATTTCCTGACATTTAATCCAAGTAAAAATTCCCTGTTTTAGGTCAGTTAGGATCACCACTTTATTTTAAGAATGTTAAATGTTAGAATAATAGTAGAGTGATTTATTTATTTCAGCTTTTTTTCTTTCATCACATTCCCAGTGGGTCTGAAGTTTACATACACTCAATTAGTCTTTGGTAGCATTGCCTTTAAATTGTTGGGTCAAACGTTTTGGGTCAAACGTTTTGGGTAGCCTTCCACAAGCTTCCCACAATAAGTTGGTTGAAATTTGGCCCATTCCTCCTGACAGAGCTAGTATAACTGAGTCAGGTTTGTAGGCCTCCTTGCTTGCACACGCTTTTTCAGTTCTGCCCACAAATGTTCTATAGGATTGAGGTCAGGGCTTTGTGATGGCCACTCCAATACCTTGATTTTGTTGTCCTTAAGCCATTTTGCCACAACTTTGGAAGTTTGCTTGGGGTCATTGTCCATTTGGAAGACCCATTTGCGATGTCTTGAGACGTTGCTTCAATATATCCACATAATATTTCTTCCTCACGATGCCATCTATTTTGTGAAGTGCACCAGTCCCTCCTGCAGCAAAGCACCCCCACAACATGATGCTGCCACCCCCGTGCTTCACGGTTGGGATGGTGTTCTTCGGCTTGCAAGCCTCCCCCTTTTTCCTCCAAACAAAACGATGGTTATTATGGCCAAACAATTATATTTTTGTTTCATCAGACCAGAAGACATTTCTCCAAAAAGTACAATCTTTGTCCCCATGTGCAGTTGCAAACCGTAGTCTGGATTTTTTTATGGCGGTTTTGGAGCAGTGGCTTCTTCCTTGCTGAGTGGACTTTCAGGTTATGTCGATATAGGACTCGTTTAACTGTGGCTATAGATACTTGTGTACCTGTTTCCCCCAGCATCTTCACAAGGTCTTTTGCTGTTGTTCTGGGATTGATATGCACTTTTCACACTAAAGTACGTTCATCTCTAGGAGACAGAACGCGTCTCCTTCCTGAGCGGTATGACGGCTGCGTGGTCCCATGGTGTTTATACTTGCGTACTATTGTTTGTACAGATGAACGTGGTACCTTCAGGCGTTTGGAAATTTCTCCCAAGGATGAACCAGACTTGTGGAGGTCTACAATTTTTTTCTGAGGTCTTGCCTGATATCTTTTGATTTTCTCATGATGTCAGGCAAAGAGGCACTGAGTTTGAAGGTAGGCCTTGAAATACATCCACAGGTACACCTCCAATTGACTCAAATGTTGTCAATTAGCCTATCAGAAGCTTCTAAAGCCATTATATAATTGTCTGTAATTTTCCAAGCTGTTTAAAGGCACAGTCAACTTAGTGTATGTAAACTTCTGACCCACTGGAATTGTGATAAGGTGAATTATAAGTGAAATAATCTCTCTGTAAACAATTGTTGGAAAAATGTATTGTGTCATGCACAAAGTAGATGTACTAAACGACTTGCCAAAACTATAGTTTGTAAACAAGAAATTTGTGGAGTGATTGAAAAACAAGTTTTAATGACTCCAACCTTAGTGTTTGTAAACTTCCGACTTCAACTGTACAATGTAAATACTATGATGATGGTTCCACTATGTATTGCTAGTAAGTTATATACAATGTAAATACTATGATGATGGTTCCACTATGTATTACTGTCAGTTATATACAATGTAAATACTATGATGATGATTCCACTAGGTATTGCTAGTGTTAGAAATTGATATCTTCAATAACACAAACTCCAAAGCAAATCAGAGGGAGAAAAATAGGTTTATTTGAGAAGGACAAATCAAGATGTTATGCTGGGAGGTAGATGTTCAGTCTCCACTGTCCTCAGCTTTTCTCCACCAAACAAAGGAACAGGATGCCATTTATAACCCCCCATCCTAGCCTGGGGTTGACCAATCGGAAATCCTTGTAGTACCACTGGGCCAATGGCCAAATAACAAGTATCCTGCTCCCAACTCAATGTACAGACCGTAGCACACGTAGCTCTGAGTTCAGGAGTGACATTCCACAGGTTCTAAACAGCTGTTGAACTGAAACCCAACTCCTATTCAATTCCCTATTGACCATTAGTACTCTAGTTTTTAGTCCTCTCATCCTCTGCGTTGTGTATTTATCTTCAAAATATTCTTATACTAGTAAGTTATATACAATGGAAATACTTCAGGGAACTCCTGACCGGCCATCCCCAGGTGGTGAAGGTAGGCAACAACATCTCCACTACGCTAAACCTCAACACAGGAGCCCCACAAGGATGCTTGCTCAGCCCCTTCCTGTACTCCCTGTTTACCCATGATTGCGCAGCCACGCATGCCTCCAACTTAATCATCAAGTTTGCAGACGCCACAACAGTGGTAGGCCTGATTACCAACAAGGACGAAACAGCCTACAGGGAGGAGGTGAGGTCCCTGGTGGAGTGGTGCCAGGAAAATAACTTCTCTCTCACAGTAAACAAAACGAAGGAGCTGATCATGGACCAGGAGACAGCAGAGGGAGAACACCCCCATCAACATTGACGGGGCCGCAGAGGAGAAGGTGAAAAGCTTCAAGTTCCTTGGCGTACAAATCACTGACAGTCTGAAATGGTCCACCCACACAGACAGTGTGTTGAAGAATGCACAACAGAGCCTCGTCAACCTGAGGAGGCTGAAGAAATTCTGCTTGGCCCCTAAGACTCTCACAAACTTTTACAGACGCACCATTGAGAGAATCCTGTCATGCTGTATCAAAGCCTGGTACAGCAACTGCACCGTCCACAAATGCAGGGCTCTCCAGAGGGTGGTGCGGTCAGCCCAACACATCACCGGAAGCACACTGCCTGCCCTTCAGGACATATACAGCACCCGGTGTCACAGGAATGCCAAGCTCATCAAGGACATCAACCACCCCGAGCAACGGCCTGATCACCCCGCTATCATCCAGATGGCATGGTCAGTACAGATGCATCAAAGGTGGAACCGAGAGACTGAAAAACTTCTATCTCAAGGCCATCAGACTGTTAAAAAGCCATCACTAGCTGGACTCTGCCCAGTAGCCTGCCCTGAACATAGTCAGTGTCATTAGCCAGCTGACACCCAGTAGCCTGCCCTGAACTTAGTCAGTGTCACTAGCCGGCTGCAACCCAGTAGCCTGCCCTGAACTTAGTCAGTGTCACTAGCTGGCTGCCACCCAGTAGACTGCCCTGAACTTAGTCAGTGTCACTAGCTGGCTGCCACCCAGTAGCCTGCCCTGAAATTAGTCAGTGTCACTAGCCGGCCTCCACCCAGTAGCCTGCCCTGAACTTAGTCAGTGTCACTAGCTGGCTGCCACCCAGTAGCCTGCCCTGAACTTAGTCAGTGTCACTAGCTGGCTGCCACCCAGTAGCCTGCCCTGAACTTAGTCAGTGTCACTAGCTGGCTGCCACCCAGTAGGCTACCCTGAACTTAGTCAGTGTCACTAGCTGGCTGCCACCCAGTAGCCTGCCCTGAACTTAGTCAGTGTCACTAGCTGGCTGCCACCCAGTAGGCTACCCTGAACTTAGTCAGTGTCACTAGCTGGCTGCCAACCAGTAGCCTGCCCTGAACTTAGTCAGTGTCACTAGCTGGCTGCCACCCAGTAGCCTGCCCTGAACTTAGTCAGTGTCACTAGCTGGCTGCCACCCAGTAGGCTACCCTGAACTTAGTCAGTGTCACTAGCTGGCTGCCACCCAGTAGCCTGCCCTGAACTTAGTCAGTGTCACTAGCTGGCTGCCACCCAGTAGGCTACCCTGAACTTAGTCAGTGTCACTAGCTGGCTGCCAACCAGTAGCCTGCCCTGAACTTAGTCAGTGTCACTAGCTGGCTGCCACCCAGTAGCCTGCCCTGAACTTAGTCAGTGTCACTAGCTGGCTGCAACCCAGTAGCCTACCATGAACTTAGTCAGTGTCACTAGCCGGCTGCCACCCGCCCAGTAGCCTGCCCTGAACTTAGTCAGTGTCACTAGCTGGCTGCCACGCAGTAGCCTGCCCTGAACTTAGTCAGTGTCACTAGCCGGCCTCCACCCTGTAGCCTGCCCTGAACTTAGTCAGTGTCACTAGCTGGCTGCCACCCAGTAGCCTGCCCTGAACTTAGTCAGTGTCACTAGCCGGGTGCCACCCACTAGCCTACCCTGAACTTAGTCAGTGTCACAAGCTGGCTGCCACCCAGTAGCCTGCCCTGAACTTAGTCAGTGTCACTAGCTGGCTGCCACACAGTAACCTGCCCTGAACTTAGTCAGTGTCACTAGCCGGCTGCCACCCGCCCAGTAGCCTGCCCTGAACTTAGTCAGTGTCACTAGCTGGCTGCCACTCGCTCAGTAGCCTGCCCTGAACTTAGTCAGTGTCACTAGCTGGCTGCCACCCAGTAACCTGCCCTGAACTTAGTCAGTGTCACTAGCTGGCTGCCACACAGTAGCCTGCCCTGAACTTAGTCAGTGTCACTAGCTGGCTGCCACCCAGTAGCCTGCCCCGAACTTAGTCAGTGTCACTAGCCGGCTGCCACCCCCCAGTAGCCTGCCCTGAACTTATTCAGTGTCACTAGCCGGCTGCCACCCAGTAGCCTGCCCTGAGCTTAGTCAGTGTCACTAGCTGGCTGCCACCCAGTAGCCTGCCCTGAACTTATTCAGTGTCACAAGCTGGCTGCCACCCAGTAGCCTGCCCTGAACTTGTAGCCTGCCCTAAGCCTGCCCAGTAGCCTGCCCTGAACTTAGTCAGTGTCACAAGCTGGCTGCCACCCAGTAGCCTGCCCTGAACTTAGTCAGTGTCACTAGCTGGCTGCCACCCAGTAGCCTGCCCTGGACTTTGTCAGTGTCACTAGCCAGCTGCCACCCAGTAGCCTGCCCTGAACTTAGTCAGTGTCACTAGCCGGCCTCCACCCAGTAGCCTGCCTTGAACTTAGTCAGTTTCACTAGATGGCTGCCACCCAGTAGCCTGCCCTGAACTTAGTCAGTGTCACTAGCTGGCTGCCACCCAGTAGCCTGCCCTGAACTTAGTCAGTGTCACTAGCTGGCTGCCACCCAGTAGCCTGCCCTGAACTTAATCAGTGTCACTAGCCGGCTGCCAACCCCCAGTAGCCTGCCCTGAACTTAGTCAGTGTCACTAGCTGGCTGCCACCCAGTAGCCTGACCTGAACTTGTAGCCTGCCCTAAGCCTGCCCAGTAGCCTGCCCTGAACTTAGTCAGTGTCACAAGCCAGCTGCCACTCAGTAGCCTGCCCTGAACTTAGTCAGTGTCACTAGCTGGCTGCCACCCAGTAGCCTGCCTTGAACTTAGTCAGTGTCACTAGCTGGCTGCCACCCAGTAGCCTGCCCTGAACTTAGTCAGTGTCACTAGCTGGCTGCCACCCAGTAGCCTGCCCTGTACTTAGTCAGTGTCACTAGCCAGCTGCCACCCAGTAGCCTGCACTGAACTTAGTCAGTGTCACTAGCCGGCCTCCACCCAGTAGCCTGCCTTGAACTTAGTCAGTGTCACTAGCTGGCTGCCACCCAGTAGCCTGCCCTGAACTTAGTCAGTGTCACTAGCTGGCTGCCACCCAGTAGCCTGCCCTGAACTTAGTCAGTGTCACTAGCTGGCTGCCACCCAGTAGACTGCCCTGAACTTAGTCAGTGTCACTAGCCAGCTGCCACCCAGTAGCCTGCCCTTAACTTAGTCAGTGTCACTAGCCGGCCTCCACCCAGTAGCCTGCCTTGAACTTAGTCAGTGTCACTAGCTTGCTGCCACCCCGTAGCCTGCCCTGAACTTAGTCAGTGTCACTAGCTGGCTGCCACCCAGTAGGCTACCCTGAACTTAGTCAGTGTCACTAGCTGGCTGCCAACCAGTAGCCTGCCCTGAACTTAGTCAGTGTCACTAGCTGGCTACCACCCAGTAGCCTGCCCTGAACTTAGTCAGTGTCACTAGCTGGCTGCAACCCAGTAGCCTGCCATGAACTTAGTCAGTGTCACTAGCCGGCTGCCACCCGCCCAGTAGCCTGCCCTGAACTTAGTCAGTGTCACTAGCTGGCTGCCACCCAGTAGCCTGCCCTGAACTTAGTCAGTGTCACTAGCTGGCTGCCAACCAGTAGCCTGCCCTGAACTTAGTCAGTGTCACTAGCTGGCTACCACCCAGTAGCCTGCCCTGAACTTAGTCAGTGTCACTAGCTGGCTGCAACCCAGTAGCCTTCCATGAACTTAGTCAGTGTCACTAGTCGGCTGCCACCCGCCCAGTAGCCTGCCCTGAACTTAGTCAGAGTCACTAGCTGGCTGCCACCCAGTAGCCTGCCCTGAACTTAGTCAGTGTCACTTACCGGCCTCCACCCTGTAGCCTGCCATGAACTTAGTCAGTGTCACTAGCCGGCTGCCACCCGCCCAGTAGCCTGCCCTGAACTTAGTCAATGTCACTAGCTGGCTGCCACCCAGTAGCCTGCCCTGAACTTAGTCACTGTCACTAGCCGGCCTCCACCCTGTAGCCTGCCCTGAACTTAGTCAGTGTCACTAGCTGGCTGCCACCCAGTAGCCTGCCCTGAACTTAGTCAGTGTCACTAGCCGGATGCCACCCAGTAGCCTGCCCTGAACTTAGTCAGTGTCACTAGCTGGCTGCAACCCAGTAGCCTGCCATGAACTTAGTCAGTGTCACTAGCCGGCTGCCACCCGCCCAGTAGCCTGCCCTGAACTTAGTCAGTGTCACTAGCTGGCTGCCACACAGTAGCCTGCCCTGAACTTAGTCAGTGTCACTAGCCGGCCTCCACCCTGTAGCTTGCCCTGAACTTAGTCAGTGTCACTAGCTGGCTGCCACCCAGTAGCCTGCCCTTAACTTAGTCAGTGTCACTAGCCGGCTGCCACCCAATAGCCTACCCTGAACTTAGTCAGTGTCACTAGCTGGCTGCCACCCAGTAGCCTGCCCTGAACTTAGTCAGTGTCACTAGCTGGCTGCCACCCAGTAACCTGCCCTGAACTTAGTCAGTGTCACTAGCCGGCTGCCACCCGCCCAGTAGCCTGCCCTGAACTTAGTCAGTGTCACTAGCCGGCTGCCACCCGCCCAGTAACCTGCCCTGAACTTAGTCAGTGTCACTAGCTGGCTGCCACTCAGTAGCCTGCCCTGAACTTATTCAGTATCACTAGCCGGCTGCCACCCAGTAGCCTGCCATGAACTTAGTCAGTGTCACTAGCCGGCTGCCACCCGCCCAGTAGCCTGCCCTGATCTTAGTCAGTGTCACTAGCTGGCTGCCACCGAGAAGACTGCCCTGAACTTAGTCAGTGTCACTAGCTGGCTGCCACCCAGTAGCCTGCCCTGAACTTAGTCAGTGTCACTAGCTGGCTGCCACCCAGTAGCCTGCCCTGAACTTAGTCAGTGTCACAAGCTGGTTGCCACCCAGTAGCCTGCCCTGAACTTAGTCAGTGTCACTAGCTGGCTGCCACCCAGTAGCCTGCCCTGAACTTAGTCAGTGTCACAAGCTGGTTGCCACCCAGTAGCCTGCCCTGAACTTAGTCAGTGTCACAAGCTGGTTTCCACCCAGTAGCCTGCCCTGAACTTAGTCAGTGTCACTAGCTGGTAGCCACCCAGTAGCCTGCCATGAACTTAGTCAGTGTCACAAGCTGGTTGCCACCCAGTAGCCTGCCCTGAACTTAGTCAGTGTCACTAGCTGGCTGCCACCCAGTAGCCTGCCCTGAACTTAGTCAGTGTCACAAGCTGGTTGCCACCCAGTAGCCTGCCCTGAACTTAGTCAGTGTCACTAGCTGGCTGCCACCCAGTAGCCTGCGCTGAACTTAGTCAGTGTCATTAGCCGGCTGCCACCCAGTAGCCTGCCCTGAACTTAGTCAGTGTCACTAGCCGGCCTCCACCCAGTAGCCTGCCCTGAACTTAGTCAGTGTCACTAGCTGGCTGCCACCCAGTAGCCTGCCCTGAACTTAGTCAGTGTCACTAGCTGGCTGCCACCCAGTAGCCTGCCCTGAACTTAGTCAGTGTCACTAGCTGGCTGCCACCCAGTAGGCTACCCTGAACTTAGTCAGTGTCACTAGCTGGCTGCCACCCAGTAGCCTGCCCTGAACTTAGTCAGTGTCACTAGCTGGCTGCCACCCAGTAGGCTACCCTGAACTTAGTCAGTGTCACTAGCTGGCTGCCAACCAGTAGCCTGCCCTGAACTTAGTCAGTGTCACTAGCTGGCTGCCACCCAGTAGCCTGCCCTGAACTTAGTCAGTGTCACTAGCTGGCTGCAACCCAGTAGCCTACCATGAACTTAGTCAGTGTCACTAGCCGGCTGCCACCCGCCCAGTAGCCTGCCCTGAACTTAGTCAGTGTCACTAGCTGGCTGCCACCCAGTAGCCTGCCCTGAACTTAGTCAGTGTCACTAGCCGGCCTCCACCCTGTAGCCTGCCCTGAACTTAGTCAGTGTCACTAGCTGGCTGCCACCCAGTAGCCTGCCCTGAACTTAGTCAGTGTCACTAGCCGGGTGCCACCCAGTAGCCTACCCTGAACTTAGTCAGTGTCACTAGCTGGCTGCCACCCAGTAGCCTGCCCTGAACTTAGTCAGTGTCACTAGCTGGCTGCCACACAGTAACCTGCCCTGAACTTAGTCAGTGTCACTAGCCGGCTGCCACCCGCCCAGTAGCCTGCCCTGAACTTAGTCAGTGTCACTAGCGGCTGCCACCCAGTAGCCTGCCCTGAACTTAGTCAGTGTCACTAGCTGGCTGCCACCGCTCAGTAGCCTGCCCTGAACTTAGTCAGTGTCACTAGCTGGCTGCCACCCAGTAACCTGCCCTGAACTTAGTCAGTGTCACTAGCCGGCTGCCACCCGCCCAGTAGCCTGCCCTGAACTTAGTTAGTGTCACTAGCCGGCTGCCACCCGCCCAGTAGCCTGCCCTGAACTTAGTCAGTGTCACTAGCTGGCTGCCACACAGTAGCCTGCCCTGAACTTAGTCAGTGTCACTAGCTGGCTGCCACCCAGTAGCCTGCCCCGAACTTAGTCAGTGTCACTAGCCGGCTGCCACCCCCCAGTAGCCTGCCCTGAACTTATTCAGTGTCACTAGCCGGCTGCCACCCAGTAGCCTGCCCTGAGCTTAGTCAGTGTCACTAGCTGGCTGCCACCCAGTAGCCTGCCCTGAACTTATTCAGTGTCACAAGCTGGCTGCCACCCAGTAGCCTGCCCTGAACTTGTAGCCTGCCCTAAGCCTGCCCAGTAGCCTGCCCTGAACTTAGTCAGTGTCACAAGCTGGCTGCCACCCAGTAGCCTGCCCTGAACTTAGTCAGTGTCACTAGCTGGCTGCCACCCAGTAGCCTGCCCTGGACTTTGTCAGTGTCACTAGCCAGCTGCCACCCAGTAGCCTGCCCTGAACTTAGTCAGTGTCACTAGCCGGCCTCCACCCAGTAGCCTGCCTTGAACTTAGTCAGTTTCACTAGATGGCTGCCACCCAGTAGCCTGCCCTGAACTTAGTCAGTGTCACTAGCTGGCTGCCACCCAGTAGCCTGCCCTGAACTTAGTCAGTGTCACTAGCTGGCTGCCACCCAGTAGCCTGCCCTGAACTTAATCAGTGTCACTAGCCGGCTGCCAACCCCCAGTAGCCTGCCCTGAACTTAGTCAGTGTCACTAGCTGGCTGCCACCCAGTAGCCTGACCTGAACTTGTAGCCTGCCCTAAGCCTGCCCAGTAGCCTGCCCTGAACTTAGTCAGTGTCACAAGCCAGCTGCCACTCAGTAGCCTGCCCTGAACTTAGTCAGTGTCACTAGCTGGCTGCCACCCAGTAGCCTGCCTTGAACTTAGTCAGTGTCACTAGCTGGCTGCCACCCAGTAGCCTGCCCTGAACTTAGTCAGTGTCACTAGCTGGCTGCCACCCAGTAGCCTGCCCTGTACTTAGTCAGTGTCACTAGCCAGCTGCCACCCAGTAGCCTGCACTGAACTTAGTCAGTGTCACTAGCCGGCCTCCACCCAGTAGCCTGCCTTGAACTTAGTCAGTGTCACTAGCTGGCTGCCACCCAGTAGCCTGCCCTGAACTTAGTCAGTGTCACTAGCTGGCTGCCACCCAGTAGCCTGCCCTGAACTTAGTCAGTGTCACTAGCTGGCTGCCACCCAGTAGACTGCCCTGAACTTAGTCAGTGTCACTAGCCAGCTGCCACCCAGTAGCCTGCCCTTAACTTAGTCAGTGTCACTAGCCGGCCTCCACCCAGTAGCCTGCCTTGAACTTAGTCAGTGTCACTAGCTTGCTGCCACCCCGTAGCCTGCCCTGAACTTAGTCAGTGTCACTAGCTGGCTGCCACCCAGTAGGCTACCCTGAACTTAGTCAGTGTCACTAGCTGGCTGCCAACCAGTAGCCTGCCCTGAACTTAGTCAGTGTCACTAGCTGGCTACCACCCAGTAGCCTGCCCTGAACTTAGTCAGTGTCACTAGCTGGCTGCAACCCAGTAGCCTGCCATGAACTTAGTCAGTGTCACTAGCCGGCTGCCACCCGCCCAGTAGCCTGCCCTGAACTTAGTCAGTGTCACTAGCTGGCTGCCACCCAGTAGCCTGCCCTGAACTTAGTCAGTGTCACTAGCCGGCTGCCACCCAGTAGCCTGCCATGAACTTAGTCAGTGTCACACGCCGGCTGCCACCCGCCCAGTAGCCTGCCCTGAACTTAGTCAGTGTCACTAGCTGGCTGCCACCCAGTAGCCTGCCCTGAACTTAGTCACTGTCACTAGCCGGCCTCCACCCTGTAGCCTGCCCTGAACTTAGTCAGTGTCACTAGCTGGCTGCCACCCAGTAGCCTGCCCTGAACTTAGTCAGTGTCACTAGCCGGCTGCCACCCAGTAGCCTGCCCTGAACTTAGTCAGTGTCACTAGCTGGCTGCAACCCAGTAGCCTGCCATGAACTTAGTCAGTGTCACTAGCCGGCTGCCACCCGCCCAGTAGCCTGCCCTGAACTTAGTCAGTGTCACTAGCTGGCTGCCACCCAGTAGCCTGCCCTGAACTTAGTCAGTGTCACTAGCCGGCCTCCACCCTGTAGCCTGCCCTGAACTTAGTCAGTGTCACTAGCTGGCTACCACCCAGTAGCCTGCCCTGAACTTAGTCAGTGTCACTAGCTGGCTGCAACCCAGTAGCCTTCCATGAACTTAGTCAGTGTCACTAGCCGGCTGCCACCCGCCCAGTAGCCTGCCCTGAACTTAGTCAGAGTCACTAGCTGGCTGCCACCCAGTAGCCTGCCCTGAACTTAGTCAGTGTCACTTAGCCGGCCTCCACCCTGTAGCCTGCCATGAACTTAGTCAGTGTCACTAGCCGGCTGCCACCCGCCCAGTAGCCTGCCCTGAACTTAGTCAGTGTCACTAGCTGGCTGCCACCCAGTAGCCTGCCCTGAACTTAGTCACTGTCACTAGCCGGCCTCCACCCTGTAGCCTGCCCTGAACTTAGTCAGTGTCACTAGCTGGCTGCCACCCAGTAGCCTGCCCTGAACTTAGTCAGTGTCACTAGCCGGCTGCCACCCAGTAGCCTGCCCTGAACTTAGTCAGTGTCACTAGCTGGCTGCAACCCAGTAGCCTGCCATGAACTTAGTCAGTGTCACTAGCCGGCTGCCACCCGCCCAGTAGCCTGCCCTGAACTTAGTCAGTGTCACTAGCTGGCTGCCACACAGTAGCCTGCCCTGAACTTAGTCAGTGTCACTAGCCGGCCTCCACCCTGTAGCCTGCCCTGAACTTAGTCAGTGTCACTAGCTGGCTGCCACCCAGTAGCCTGCCCTTAACTTAGTCAGTGTCACTAGCCGGCTGCCACCCAGTAGCCTACCCTGAACTTAGTCAGTGTCACTAGCTGGCTGCCACCCAGTAGCCTGCCCTGAACTTAGTCAGTGTCACTAGCTGGCTGCCACCCAGTAACCTGCCCTGAACTTAGTCAGTGTCACTAGCCGGCTGCCACCCGCCCAGTAGCCTGCCCTGAACTTAGTCAGTGTCACTAGCCGGCTGCCACCCGCCCAGTAGCCTGCCCTGAACTTAGTCAGTGTCACAAGCTGGCTGCCACCCGCCCAGTAGCCTGCCCTGAACTTAGTCAGTGTCACTAGCTGGCTGCCACTCAGTAGCCTGCCCTGAACTTATTCAGTGTCACTAGCCGGCTGCCACCCAGTAGCCTGCCATGAACTTAGTCAGTGTCACTAGCCGGCTGCCACCCGCCCAGTAGCCTGCCCTGATCTTAGTCAGTGTCACTAGCTGGCTGCCACCGAGAAGCCTGCCCTGAACTTAGTCAGTGTCACTAGCTGGCTGCCACCCAGTAGCCTGCCCTGAACTTAGTCAGTGTCACTAGCTGGCTGCCACCCAGTAGCCTGCCCTGAACTTAGTCAGTGTCACTAGCTGGCTGCCACCCAGTAGCCTGCCCTGAACTTAGTCAGTGTCACTAGCTGGCTGCCACCCAGTAGCCTGCCCTGAACTTAGTCAGTGTCACTAGCTGGCTGCCACCCAGTAGCCTGCCCTGAACTTAGTCAGTGTCACTAGCTGGCTTCCACCCAGTAGCCTGCCCTGAACTTAGTCAGTGTCACTAGCTGGCTGCCACCCAGTAGCCTGCCCTGAACTTAGTCAGTGTCACTAGCTGGCTGCCACCCAGTAGCCTGCCCTGAACTTAGTCAGTGTCACTAGCTGGCTGCCACCCAGTAGCCTGCCCTGAACTTAGTCAGTGTCACTAGCTGGCTGCCACCCAGTAGCCTGCCCTGAACTTAGTCAGTGTCACTAGCCGGCTGCCACCCCCCAGTAGCCTGCCCTGAACTTAGTCAGTGTCACTAGCCGGCTGCCACCCAGTAGCCTGCCCTGAACTTAGTCAGTGTCACTAGCTGGCTGCCACCCAGTAGCCTGCCCTGAACTTAGTCAGTGTCACTAGCTGGCTGCCACCCAGTAGCCTGCCCTGAACTTAGTCAGTGTCACTAGCTGGCTGCCACCCAGTAGCCTGCCCTGAACTTAGTCAGTGTCACTAGCTGGCTGCCACCCAGTAGCCTGCCCTGAACTTAGTCAGTGTCACTAGCTGGCTGCCACCCAGTAGCCTGCCCTGAACTTAGTCAGTGTCACTAGCTGGCTGCCACCCAGTAGCCTGCCCTGAACTTAGTCAGTGTCACTAGCCGGCTGCCAACCGCCCAGTAGCCTGCCCTGAACTTAGTCAGTGTCACTCCGGCTTCCACCCAGTAGCCTGCCCTGAACGTAGTCAGTGTCACTAGCTGGCTGCCACCCGCCCAGTAGCCTGCCCTGAACTTAGTCAGTGTCACTAGCTGGCTGCCACCCAGTAGCCTGCCCTGAACTTAGTCAGTGTCACTAGCTGGCTGCCACCCAGTAGCCTGCCCTGAACTTAGTCAGTGTCACTAGCTGGCTGCCACCCAGTAGCCTGCCCTGAACTTAGTCAGTGTCACTAGCTGGCTGCCACCCAGTAGCCTGCCCTGAACTTAGTCAGTGTCACTAGCTGGCTGCCACCCAGTAGCCTGCCCTGAACTTAGTCAGTGTCACTAGCCGGCTGCCACCCAGTAGCCTGCCCTGAACTTAGTCAGTGTCACTAGCTGGCTGCCACCCAGTAGCCTGCCATGAACTTAGTCAGTGTCACTAGCCGGCTGCCACCCGCCCAGTAGCCTGCCCTGAACTTAGTCAGTGTCACTAGCCGGCTGCCACCCAGTAGCCTGCCCTGAACTTAGTCAGTGTCACTAGCTGGCTGCCACCCAGTAGCCTGCCCTGAACTTAGTCAGTGTCACTAGCTGGCTGCCACCCAGTAGCCTGCCCTGAACTTAGTCAGTGTCACTAGCCGGCTGCCACCCAGTAGCCTGCCCTGAACTTAGTCAGTGTCACTAGCCGGCCTCCACCCAGTAGCCTGCCCTGAACTTAGTCAGTGTCACTAGCTGGCTGCCACCCAGTAGCCTGCCCTGAACTTAGTCAGTGTCACTAGCTGGCTGCCACCCAGTAGCCTGCCCTGAACTTAGTCAGTGTCACTAGCTGGCTGCCACCCAGTAGCCTGCCCTGAACTTAGTCAGTGTCACTAGCCGGCTGCCACCCGCCCAGTAGCCTGCCCTGAACTTAGTCAGTGTCACTAGCCGGCTGCCACCCAGTAGCCTGCCCTGAACTTAGTCAGTGTCACTAGCAGGCTGCCACCCAGTAGCCTGCCCTGAACTTAGTCAGTGTCACTAGCTGGCTGCCACCCAGTAGCCTGCCCTGAACTTAGTCAGTGTCACTAGCCGGCTGCCACCCAGTAGCCTGCCCTGAACTTAGTCAGTGTCACTAGCCGGCTGCCACCCGCCCAGTAGCCTGCCCTGAACTTAGTCAGTGTCACTAGCTGGCTGCCACCCAGTAGCCTGCCCTGAACTTAGTCAGTGTCACTAGCTGGCTGCCACCCAGTAGCCTGCCCTGAACTTAGTCAGTGTCACTAGCTGGCTGCCACCCAGTAGCCTGCCCTGAACTTAGTCAGTGTCACTAGCTGGCTGCCACCCAGTAGCCTGCCCTGAACTTAGTCAGTGTCACTAGCTGGCTGCCACCCAGTAGCCTGCCCTGAACTTAGTCAGTGTCACTAGCTGGCTGCCACCCAGTAGCCTGCCCTGAACTTAGTCAGTGTCACTAGCCGGCTGCCACCCAGTAGCCTGCCCTGAACTTAGTCAGTGTCACTAGCTGGCTGCCACCCAGTAGCCTGCCCTGAACTTAGTCAGTGTCACTAGCTGGCTGCCACCCAGTAGCCTGCCCTGAACTTAGTCAGTGTCACTAGCTGGCTGCCACCCAGTAGCCTGCCCTGAACTTAGTCAGTGTCACTAGCCGGCTGCCACCCGCCCAGTAGCCTGCCCTGAACTTAGTCAGTGTCACTAGCCGGCTGCCACCCAGTAGCCTGCCCTGAACTTAGTCAGTGTCACTAGCCGGCTGCCACCCAGTAGCCTGCCCTGAACTTAGTCAGTGTCACTAGCTGGCTGCCACCCAGTAGCCTGCCCTTAACTTAGTCAGTGTCACTTGCCGGCTGCCACCCAGTAGCCTACCCTGAACTTAGTCAGTGTCACTAGCTGGCTGCCACCCAGTAGCCTGCCCTGAACTTAGTCAGTGTCACTAGCTGGCTGCCACCCAGTAACCTGCCCTGAACTTAGTCAGTGTCACTAGCCGGCTGCCACCCGCCCAGTAGCCTGCCCTGAACTTAGTCAGTGTCACTAGCCGGCTGCCACCCGCCCAGTAGCCTGCCCTGAACTTAGTCAGTGTCACAAGCTGGCTGCCACCCGCCCAGTAGCCTGCCCTGAACTTAGTCAGTGTCACTAGCTGGCTGCCACTCAGTAGCCTGCCCTGAACTTATTCAGTGTCACTAGCCGGCTGCCACCCAGTAGCCTGCCATGAACTTAGTCAGTGTCACCAGCCGGCTGCCACCCGCCCAGTAGCCTGCCCTGATCTTAGTCAGTGTCACTAGCTGGCTGCCACCGAGAAGCCTGCCCTGAACTTAGTCAGTGTCACTAGCTGGCTGCCTCTCAGTAGCCTGCCCTGAACTTAGTCAGTGTCACTAGCTGGCTGCCACCCAGTAGCCTGCCCTGAACTTAGTCAGTGTCACTAGCTGGCTGCCACCGAGTAGCCTGCCCTGAACTTAGTCAGTGTCACTAGCTGGCTGCCACCCAGTAGCCTGCCCTGAACTTAGTCAGTGTCACTAGCTGGCTGCCACTCAGTAGCCTGCCCTGAACTTAGTCAGTGTCACTAGCCGGCCTCCACCCAGTAGCCTGCCCTGAACTTAGTCAGTGTCATTAGCCGGCTGCCACCCAGTAGCCTGCCCTGAACTTAGTCAGTGTCACTAGCTGGCTGCCACCCTGTAGCCTGCCCTGAACTTAGTCAGTGTCACCAGCTGGCTGCCACCCAGTAACCTGCCATGAACTTAGTCAGTGTCACTAGCTGGCTGCCACCCAGTAGCCTGCCCTGAACTTAGTTAGTGTCACTAGCCGGCTGCCACCCGCCCAGTAGCCTGCCCTGAACTTAGTCAGTGTCACTCCGGCTGCCACCCAGTAGCCTGCCCTGAACGTAGTCAGTGTCACTAGCTGGCTGCCACCCAGTAGCCTGCCATGAACTTAGTCAGGGTCACTAGCTGGCTGCCACCCGCCCAGTAGCCTGCCCTGAACTTAGTCAGTGTCACAAGCTGGTTGCCACCCAGTAGCCTGCCCTGAACTTAGTCAGTGTCACTAGCTGGCTGCCACCCAGTAGCCTGCCCTGAACTTAGTCAGTGTCACCAGCTGGCTGCCACCCAGTAGCCTGCCATGAACTTAGTCAGTGTCACTAGCTGGCTGCCACCCAGTAGCCTGCCCTGAACTTAGTCAGTGTCACTAGCCGGCTGCCACCCGCCCAGTAGCCTGCCCTGAACTTAGTCAGTGTCACTCCGGCTGCCACCCAGTAGCCTGCCCTGAACGTAGTCAGTGTCACTAGCTGGCTGCCACCCGCCCAGTAGCCTGCCCTGAACTTAGTCAGTGTCACTAGCTGGCTGCCACCCAGTAGCCTGCCCTGAACTTAGTCAGTGTCACTAGCTGGCTGCCACCCAGTAGCCTGCCCTGAACTTAGTCAGTGTCACTAGCTGGCTGTCACCCAGTAGCCTGTCCTGAACTTAGTCAGTGTCACTAGCTGGCTGCCACCCAGTAGCCTGCGCTGAACTTAGTCAGTGTCACTAGCTGGCTGCCACCCAGTAGCCTGCCCTGAACTTAGTCAGTGTCATTAGCCGGCTGCCACCCAGTAGCCTGCCCTGAACTTAGTCGGTGTCACTAGCTGGCTGCCACCCAGTAGCCTGCCATGAACTTAGTCAGTGTCACTAGCCAGTTGCCACCCGCCCAGTAGCCTACCCTGAACTTAGTCAGTGTCACTCCGGCTGCCACCCAGTAGCCTGCCCTGAACTTAGTCAGTGTCACTAGCTGGCTGCCACCCAGTAGCCTGCCCTGAACTTAGTCAGTGTCACTAGCTGGCTGCCACCCAGTAGCCTGCCCTGAACTTAGTCAGTGTCACTAGCCGGCTGCCACCCAGTAGCCTGCCCTGAACTTAGTCAGTGTCACTAGCCGGCCTCCACCCAGTAGCCTGCCCTGAACTTAGTCAGTGTCACTAGCTGGCTGCCACCCAGTAGCCTGCCCGGAACTTAGTCAGTGTCACTAGCTGGCTGCAACCCAGTAGCCTGCCCTGAACTTAGTCAGTGTCACTAGCTGGCTGCCACCCAGTAGCCTGCCATGAACTTAGTCAGTGTCACTAGCCGGCTGCCACCCGCCCAGTAGCCTACCCTGAACTTAGTCAGTGTCACTCCGGCTGCCACCCAGTAGCCTGCCCTGAACTTAGTCAGTGTCACTAGCAGGCTGCCACCCAGTAGCCTGCCCTGAACTTAGTCAGTGTCACTAGCTGGCTGCCACTCAGTAGCCTGCCCTGAACTTATTCAGTGTCACTAGCCGGCTGCCACCCAGTAGCCTGCCATGAACTTAGTCAGTGTCACTAGCCGGCTGCCACCCGCCCAGTAGCCTGCCCTGATCTTAGTCAGTGTCACTAGCTGGCTGCCACCCAGAAGCCTGCCCTGAACTTAGTCAGTGTCACTAGCTGGCTGCCACCCAGTAGCCTGCCCTGAACTTAGTCAGTGTCACTAGCTGGCTGCCACTCAGTAGCCTGCCCTGAACTTAGTCAGTGTCACTAGCTGGCTGCCACCCAGTAGCCTGCCCTGAACTTAGTCAGTGTCACAAGCTGGTTGCCACCCAGTAGCCTGCCCTGAACTTAGTCAGTGTCACTAGCTGGCTGCCACCCAGTAGCCTGCCCTGAACTTAGTCAGTGTCATTAGCCGGCTGCCACCCAGTAGCCTGCCCTGAACTTAGTCAGTGTCACTAGCTGGCTGCCACCCAGTAGCCTGCCCTGAACTTAGTCAGTGTCACCAGCTGGCTGCCACCCAGTAACCTGCCATGAACTTAGTCAGTGTCACTAGCTGGCTGCCACCCAGTAGCCTGCCCTGAACTTAGTTAGTGTCACTAGCCGGCTGCCACCCGCCCAGTAGCCTGCCCTGAACTTAGTCAGTGTCACTAGCCGGCTGCCACCCAGTAGCCTGCCCTGAACGAAGTCAGTGTCACTAGCTGGCTGCCACCCGCCCAGTAGCCTGCCCTGAACTTAGTCAGTGTCACTAGCTGGCTGCCACCCAGTAGCCTGCGCTGAACTTAGTCAGTGTCACTAGCTGGCTGCCACCCAGTAGCCTGCCCTGAACTTAGTCAGTGTCATTAGCCGGCTGCCACCCAGTAGCCTGCCCTGAACTTAGTCAGTGTCACTAGCCGGCTGCCACCCAGTAGCCTGCCCTGAACTTAGTCAGTGTCACTAGCCGGCTGCCACCCAGTAGCCTGCCCTGAACTTAGTCAGTGTCACTAGCTGGCTGCCACCCAGTAGCCTGCCCTGAACTTAGTCAGTGTCACTAGCTGGCTGCCACCCAGTAGCCTGCCCTGAACTTAGTCAGTGTCACTAGCTGGCTGCCACCCAGTAGCCTGCCCTGAACTTAGTCAGTGTCACTAGCCGGCTGCCACCCAGTAGCCTGCCCTGAACTTAGTCAGTGTCACTAGCCGGCTGCCACCCGCCCAGTAGCCTGCCCTGAACTTAGTCAGTGTCACTAGCTGGCTGCCACCCAGTAGCCTGCCCTGAACTTAGTCAGTGTCACTAGCCTGCCTCCACCCTGTAGCCTGCCCTGAACTTAGTCAGTGTCACTAGCCGGCCTCCACCCTGTACCTTAGAGGCTGTTGCCCTATGTACATAGACATGGAATCACTGGCCGCTTGAATAATGTTTACATACTGTTTTACTCATTTCATTTGTTTATTCTGTATTCTACTGGATTTTAGTCAATGCCACTCAGACATTTCTCATCCTAATATTTCAATATTTCTTAATTCCATTCTTTTACTTTGAGATTTGTGAGTATTGTTGTGAATTGTTAGATACTACTGCAGTGTTGGAGCTAGGAACACAAGCATTTTGCTACACCCAAAATAACATCTGCTAAATATGTGTATGTGACCAATAAAATGTCATTTGATTTGGATTAATGGTCATGGGATGTCCCATGACATCAGGCTATGGCAATCATATACATATCTAGCAGTAATATTTGCAGTTTTCTCTCAACTTTATGTCATTAGTAAATGCACAGAAGTTGGGAATTGAATTGAATTAGATATCTTCTTTAAAAACATATTTTCTCATTTGTGAGTGTTTGACAGTAGAGGAAACAGTGCATCTCTGTCTCTCCCTCACCTGTCATGTAGTGACCACATAGACGCTCCTCTTGTCTAGCCATGTCTTTTTGTGTCTCCCTTTTTCTATAGCCACTTGGTGGTCGCTGTATTTGGTCAGGATCTGTCTGTTTTGTATCTCTGACAGAGTAGAGATATTCTGCCAAATAGTATTCTCAAATAGCCATTTAGTTTATTCTGTGTTTTTGTTTCATTTTCCCAATTTGTCAAATAGGAGATTTTCATTTCTGTAACAGTTCGATTGATTTCCCTGTGTGTTTGGATAATAGGGTTGTTT
>NC_138305.1:99480000-99490000 GCF_965601325.2 Salmo salar | reverse complement strand
TGAACTGTTAAGGGAACGTAAAGCATGTAGAACACAACTTTCACAGCAGGTGGCTGCCGTCTTTGACTCCCCCCAGGAGGGAGTGGGTCCTGTGAACAGACCTAAGGTGTCATCCTTTTCTCAATGTGGCCGTGAACCAGACCAGGCACCATCTATATCTGAGGGTGAGACATTAGAGAAGGTTTTGACTTTGTTAGAGAAGGCTCTGGTCAGCAATACTCAGTCTGTGAACAGAGGGCCCCGTAAACAGTTCCACAAACGTCAGCGTGAGTGCGCCGTCTGTGGAAGCACTAATCACTGGACCAAAGGTCACTGTCAGATGCACCAGCTGTGCTTCAAGTGCTTCTCTCCGGGCCACATGAGCTTTGACTGTAGTGAGGCTGGGCAGCGACAGAGCCCTGGATGTGGACAGACTGGCAGGTCTCAGGAAAACTAGAATGCCTCCATTCTGAGGAGGGCAATGTGGGGCAGTCTTGTTTTTCCTCCACTGATGATGATATCGAATCTGTTTATTCTTACTTTTGTGAGTCAGTACCCAAGAACAACACAGTCATTTTTCAGAACACAATGAGAATTACTCAGAATGACAGTTTGTTTTACACCTCTGTGCTAGTACAGGATAAAGTTGAGCTGAAGGGGATGTTAGATAGTGGGTCCATGGCTACTACTCTGCGCGCAGATATTGTACCTCGGTTGAGGGAGGCAGGAGTGGTAGAGGGGAACTTTCTAGCTCCTTCAGATATCATCCTGGTGGGTTGTGGTGGGAAGCAAACTAGCCCAGTGGGCATGTGTGATTTAAAAATTCAGCTTTATGGCTTCAGCTATGTAGTCCCAGTGCTTATTGTAGATGGGCAGGTTGATGAACTCATTGTGGGCACTAATGTGTTGAAGTCTTTGATTAGACAGTTCAAATCGAATGACAGCTACTGGCGGGTGGTGGGTACACCAGGTTCCTCTAGCCAGTGCGATGACAGCCACTTCCTGCGTCTCCTGTCAAATCTGGAGAGATGGAGAGGAGACTCCATCCCAGATAAAGTAGGCACCATTAAGTTGAAGAGAGCAGTAACGCTCCAACCCATGAGTGAGCATCTGGTGTGGGGCCGCCTACCCCCAAAGACAAAACTCTCTGTGGGCAGTACTGTTGTTGTCGAGCCCAGCACATCTCGGTGTGTGAATCGACACATACTAGTGGGGAGAGTAGTTACGCCTCTGTGGGGGGATGGATGGCTACCTGTGAAGATAGTGAATCCAACAACATCACCAGTTACCCTGAGACGAAATGCTAAAGTGGCGGATGTGTATCCTTGCATTGCATTAGAGGATTTTGATGATGTCAAGCAGCAAGCAGCTTACCAGAACGTGGCTAAAGTTCAATGTGACAGCTCACACGGCAGTCTGACAGCTAAGAGTTCAGTTGGTGGCAGTGTAGTTCATGGCAACAGTACACTGAGCAATCTTGGACTTCAAGGCCTGTCTGTTGAGGAGTGTCCAGTTTCACAGTTCTGGAAGGATAAACTTGTCAATTTAATTGGGAAGTATGACACAGTGTTCTCTAGACATAGCCTAGATTGTGGTGAGGCAAAGGGGTTCTGCCATCGCATACGGCTGACTGATGACCGCCCATTTCGATTACCTTATCGTAGGCTTTCTCCAGCTCATTACCAAAAACTCAGGGAAACACTGGATGATATGGAGGAAAAGGAAATCGTCAGAAAATCCAGCAGTGAGTATGCCTCACCTTTGGTGCTGGTATGGAAAAAGAATGGGGACTTGCGCCTATGTACTGACTTTAGGTGGTTAAATGCACGCACTGTAAAGGACGCTCATCCCCTGCCTCATCAGGCTGATGTACTGGCCGCGCTGGGAGGTAATGCCTTCTTCAGCACAATGGACTTGACGTCAGGGTATTATAACGTGCCACTGCATGAAGAGGATAAGAAATACACTGCCTTTTCCTCTCCTTTAGGTCTGCACGAGTACAATCGGTTGCCTCAGGGCCTATGCAACAGCCCGGCTACGTTTATGAGAATGATGCTGACCATCTTTGGTGACCAAAACTTTCTAAGTCTCCTTTGTTATTTGGATGATCTGATGGTTTTTGCTAAGACTGAGGAAGAGAGTCTGCAGAGACTTGAGATGGTTTTTCAGCGGTTGCAGGAGCACAATCTTAAACTGTCTCCGTCTAAGTGCAAGTTTTTGAGGAGGTCTGTTAAGTTTTTGGGTCACATCATTTCTCAGGAGGGTGTAGCCACTGACCCTGCTAAAGTTCAAACTATTTTGAACGTGACTGAGAGCGAGATGATGGAAGCTGATGGTGTCACTCCGTCTCCTAGCAAAATCCGTTCTTTTCTTGGTATGGTAGTATACTATCAACACTACATTGAGAATTGTTCCATGGTTGCTAGGCCGTTGTTTCAGCTAACTACAGGTCAGAAGAAGCCTAGGAGAGGCAAGGGTAGGAGGAGGCCTGGTCCCTCTCGCAGGCTCACTGCTGCAGACTGGACTGCCGAATGTCAACTCGCTTTTGAAGCTTTGAAATCAGCACTAGTTGACCAGGCACTGCTGGCTCAATCAGATTTTTCTCAGCCATTTTTACTTTCTGTGGATGCATCTACTAGTGGTTTGGGAGCTGTACTATCCCAAGTGCAAGATGGGATGGCAATAGCCAGGCCAATAGCTTTTGCTAGTAAATCTCTTAATCATGCACAATCCAAGTATCCTGCTCACCGGCTGGAATTTCTAGCCATGAAATGGGCCATTCATGATAAATTCAGCCATTGGCTGCGAGGGCATAAGTTTACTGTGTGGACCGACAACAATCCACTCAAATATATTCTTACAAAGCCGAGACTTGATGCATGCGAGCAGAGATGGGTCGCAAAGCTGGCACCCTTTGACTTTGATATCCAGTACATACCAGGTCCCAAGAATGTCGTTGCTGATGCCTTGAGCAGAGAGCCATTTGTTCGCTCCACAGTTTTGCACCGACTGACAAGAATCCCATATGATGTCCTGCTGGAGGAAGCCAGAGGTCTTCGAGTGGGTGATGTTCAAGACATGTTCCGCCTCTCCTGTGAACAGCCCGAGGCTGGCTGTGGAACGTCTATGGCTCCTGGGAGTGAGTTAAGTAGAGCTGGAGACGATGTCAGTGGGTTGGTTTCCTGTGAAGAGGTGTCTGCTGTCCTCCATGCTCACCGCCGATGGGATGATGGTGCCACGGTGAGGGCCATTTCACACGCGCAGCACCTTGAGAAGTTGATGTCCATGGGTCAGAGCCCTTTACCTGTCTTTACACACAAGGAGCTGTATGATAACCAGTCACTGGATCCTGTCATCAGCAGAGTCATGTTCTTTGTAGATAGAGGCCGGCGCCCATCTAGGAGAGAGCGAGTCCTTGAAGCTAATGAAACAGTTTATACTCTAAGACAGTGGGGAAAACTCACCACGCGGTTAGGGATTCTGTATCGTGTCTCAAAACACCCAGTGAGTAAGAAGAAAATATTCCAGTATGTTGTACCTGTGTCTTTGAGAGGCCTTGTGTTGAAGGGAGTCCATGATGATGCTGGTCATCAGGGTCAGCAGCGCACATTGTGGCTTACGAGACAGCGGTTTTACTGGGACTCTATGGAAAAGGATGTCAAGGAATACGTGGCCCACTGTAAGAGATGCGTGTTGAGTAAAGCACCTGAGCCTGAAGCAAGAGCTCCACTTGTCTCCATTGTGACAACGGCACCTTTGGAACTTGTGTGTATTGATTTCTGGACTGCAGAAGATTCAAACAACAAGTCTATTGATGTGTTAGTAGTGACTGATCACTTTACTAAGCTGGCATGTGCGTATCCGTGTCCAAACCAGTCTGCTAAGACTGTGGCTCGTGTTCTCTGGAATAATTTCTTCTGCGTTTATGGGTTCGCTGATTGTATCCATTCTGACAGGGGTGCTAACTTTGAAAGTTCACTTATTGCAGAATTACTTCAGTTATCTGGTGTTGGAAAGTCCCACACCACACCTTATCACCCCATGGGGAACGGTCAAGAAGAACGTCTAAATCGCACGCTGGGTGGGATGATTAGAGCTCTGCCAGCTAGGTCCAAGGCTAAATGGCCTCAGATGTTGAACACATTGACATTCTCCTATAACTGCACTGTTCACGAGACTACTGGGTTTCCGCCCTTCTTCTTGATGTTTGGACGCACCCCTAGGCTGCCAGTAGATGTTATGTTTGAAAGTGTGCTGTTGGATGGGGACACGGTCGATGTGGATAAGTATGTCCAGTCTTTGGGTGAGGATCTGAGAGAAACCATGACATTGGCTCAGCAGCATGCAAGTAAGCAACAAAAGAGACAAGCCGAGGTCTACAACAGACGGTCGAAGGGTCATTCGGTAGAGAAGGGAGACAGAGTTCTACTTGCTAACAAGGGAGAGAGGGGCAAGAAGAAACTGGCTGATCGCTGGGACAGTGCGGTGTACATAGTTGTTGCGAAGAACAGCTCATTGAACACATATCGTATACAGCACCCTACCACTGGACGCATCAAGACGGTGCATAGGAACCTGATTATGCCAGTCAACTTTCTGCCTTTGCCTTCTTGGGAGGAACCTGAGAGTCACGGATATCTATCGAGTGGTGACGTGTTCTCTGAGATGTCTGCAGCGTCCAGCAAAATGGATGGGAGTGACGCAAGGACTGTCCACTGGGTAGCAAGCCTTCCAGAGTCTTCTGGGAGGATATTCCAAGAGGATGGTGTAGTCCCACTTGATGGAAGTGAAGTGGAACGGCCATATGACGTCCCCTTGAGTGAGGTGTGCTCAGTAGAAGTGGACCAGAGAGAGATCCCCAAAGCCTACAAGAGTTCTGATGGCGAAACTCCATTCAGTGGGGATGGTGCTGTAACAGATGTTGTTAACTTGGTTGAAGATGCTTTGTCAGTGTGGTCTGTGGCAATCTACCAGGATTCTGATCAGTCGTCTGACACTACTAGTGTTGAGTCTGTAACTGAAAGTGTGCTGGCTCCGGATAGGCCGAGTTGTAGTATTCCCCAACCTGAGGTTAGACCTCTGAGCACGGTTAGTGCTGTCCGTGACATTCCTGCTAGGTTTTTGGGTGAGGGTGTTCGGACTAGACTAGGTAGATTTATTAAGCCAGTGAATAGGTTAATCCAAACTATGTCTACACAGGAAATGAAACCGTTCTTGGTTTCTCAGTGACGGTAGGATATTGCCTACCTTTTCATTTTTTGGGGTGTATATGGTAATCTAACTGGGTCTTAGAGTGATTTGTGGGTTGGTCTAATATTTTTGACAATTCATGTAACTTTGTGTGTAGTTCATCAGCATAAAATGTATTTGAATAAGGGATTAGCTACCTCTTATTTTTCCTAATCCTTCGCGGGATAGCTTTCCAGCTGATCGACCATTTGTGCGTCTAGATTTAAGGGACTACACTGGGTTACTCCGTCGCTCTGTGGGTGTGAACTTTTTTTTTTCTTTCTTTGCTTTGTTACCTTCGAGGTAATGTGTTTTGTTTTGTGCCTATAATCTAGTGTAAAACAGTGGGGGTGAATGTAGTAGAGTGATGTTGTTCCCCTAGATTATGCACCAAGTTGCACGCAAGGACAGTTCAAGTAGGCCAGGTCAAGAGGGGATGTTAATAAGTTAATAACAATAATAATAATTCAATGTGTTTTCTTTATTTAATTACAGCAGCATAGTTAATGTTATTTTTCGGTGTACAAACATTTTTTGATATCTATATTGTAAATACACCTAATTGTAAAAGTTTGTATATTTTGGTTTGGTCCATCGCGGGTTATCCGTACTTACGGACCCTTTTATCGTTCTCTTTTTGCCGGACCTTCAGCTAGCAAGGTATGTTGTCCTTGGCGCCGTAATTTGGCAATATAAAACTGTGGTAAAGTTACATAAAGTGCTGTTACGCAATTATATGTTTTGTTACAATGTGAACAATTATAAAGATTTATGTTAACTTTCACCAAGCTCGCTAATTAGGGTACCTATTGTAACTCGGGAGTATTTGGGACCGTGTTTGAGTGAGTTGCTATGTGCTCACGCAGGTGCCCGAGAGCTGTGACTGCACCGAGGGCTAACATATTGTGTGTTGTCTCTTCGTATGCAGGTATGTCTTTTATTTTGTTCCGAATATGTTGTATATAATTTTAATTGTATTGTATAGTGTGCTGTTGGGCACTGAATGTATGTATGCAGTTCCCGCTCTTTTGGCCGGACCTTCAGCTAGCAAGGTGCCCGAGAGCTGTGACTGCACCGAGGGCTAACATATTGTGTGTTGTCTCTTCGTGTGCAGGACCAATAAACATGATTCAACCATCATAATTCCAGTTGTGGCAGTGTCCTGATTAAAAGTACACAACGCAGAACGAACCACGCTACACATAGCACCTCCATATTCAGTACAGGGCTACAAAGCATAGCACCTCCATATTCAGTACAGGGCTACAAAGCATAGCACCTCCATATTCAGTACAGGGCTACAAAGCATAGCACCTCCATCTTCAGTACAGGGCTACAACTGCACAATGAACTTGAAATGAAACAGACACATACATTTAGCTGGAGAAGAGATCTCATTGGATTGCTAGTATGAGCTCATCCCAATGTTATCCTACTGTCAGTATGATGTGGATACCAGTCTCCACAGCGTCACTGCTCCAGCTCAGGTTCCTCTCTGAGGGCATTGGGCTGGAAACTAGAGAAACTAGAAAAGCCTGGGTACCGACTGGCACACAACACCCCTCTGCACAGAACACCCCTCTGCACACAACAGCCCTCTGCACACAACACCCCTCTGCACACAACACCCCTGTGCACAGAACACCCCTCTGCACACAACACCCCTCTGCACACAACACCCCTCTGCACACAACACCCCTCTGCACAGAATACCCCCCATTTCACAGAATACCCCTCTGCACAGAATACCCCCCATTTCACAGAATACACCTCCTCACAGAATACCCCCCATTTCACAGAATACACCTCCTCACAGAATACACCTCCTCACAGAATACACCTCCTCACAGAATACACCTCCTCACAGAATACACCTCCTCACAGAATACCCCCCATTTCACAGAATACACCTCCTCACAGAATACCCCCCATTTCACAGAATACACCTCCTCACAGAATACACCTCCTCACAGAATACACCTCCTCACAGAATACACCTCCTCACAGAATACCCCCCATTTCACAGAATACACCTGACGAGTCATCAAACAACAAGAAGCCCCTAGGTCTCTCCTCTCGTTCTACCCTCTGATCTTCTCTGTGATGGCATGGTTCCAACATTCTACTCCAATCCGCTTTGACGGGCATTATTCCATCAGCAGCCTATGCTACCCTCCAGTCCCTCGACTTCTTGGCGCTGACAGAAACATGGATTACCACAGAAAACACTGCTACTCCTACTGCTCTCTCCTCGTCTGACCACGTGTTCTCGCATACCCCGAGAGCATCTGGTCAGCGGGGTGGTGGCACTAGAAATCTCATCTCTCCCAAGTGGACATTCTCTCTTTCTCCCCTGACCCATCTGTCTATCTCCTCCTTTGAATTCCATGCTGTCACAGTCACTAGCCCATTCAAGCTAAACATCCTTATCAATTATCGCCCTCCAGGTTCCCTTGGAGAGTTCATCAATGAGCTTGACGCCTTGATAAGTTCCTTTCCTGAGGATGGCTCACCCCTCACAATTCTGGGTGACTTTAACCTCCCTACGTCTACCTTTGACTCATTTCTCTCTGCCTCCTTCTTTCCACTCCTCTCCTCTTTTGACCTCACCCTCTCACCGTCCCCCCCTACTCACAAGGCTTGACCTCTTCTTTACTAGATGCTGTTCTTCCACTAATCTCACTGCAACTCCCCTCCAAGTCTCCGACCACTACCTTGTATCCTTTTCCCTCTCGCTCTCCTCCAACACTACTCACTCTGCCCCTACTCAGATGGTATTGCGCCGTCGCAACCTTCGCTCTCTCTCTCCTGCTACCCTCTCCTCTTCCATCCTATCATCTCTTCCCTCTGCTCAATCCTTCTCCAACCAATCTCCTGATTCTGCCTCCTCAACCCTCCTCTCCTCCCTTTCTGCATCCTTTGACTCTCTATGTCCCCTATCCTCCCGGCCGGCTCGGTCCTCCCCTCGTGCTCCGTGACTTGACGACTCATTGCGAGCTCACAGAACAGGGCTCCGGGCAGCCGAGCGGAAATGGAGGAAAACTAGCCTCCCTGTGGACCTGGCATCTTTTCACTCCCTCCTCTCCACATTTTCTTCCTCTGTTTCTGCTGCTAAAGCCACTTTCTACCACTCTAAATTCCAAGCATCTGCCTCTAACCCTAGGAAGCTCTTTGCCACCTTCTCCTCCCTCCTGAATCCTCCTCCCCCTCCCCCCCTCCTCCCTCTCTGCGGATGACTTTGTCAACCATTTTGAAAAGAAGGTTGACGACATCCGATCCTCATTTGTTAATTGGGGATCCCTGCCCTGTATTGGGATTCATTGTCAAGAGACCATGGCGGGAAATTCAAAACTGCAAGAATCTAATAATTTCAATTTCTCAAACAATCAACTATTTTTCACCATTTGAAAGATAAACATCTCCTAAATTCAACCACATTGTCCGATTTCAAAGAGGCTTTACGGCGAAAGCATAAAGTTAGGTTATGTTAGGAGAGTACATTGAAAATAGCTGTGTGTAATGTTTTGTCAATTCAAAGACAGGCGTCACCAAAAGCAGATAACCAGCTAAAATTATGCACTAACCTTTGACAATCTTCCTCAGATGACACTCCTAGGACATTATGTTATACAATACATGCATTTTTTGTTCCATCAAGTTCATATTTATATCCAAAAACAGCATTTTACAGTAGCGGTGAAATTCTGATTTTTTTTTCTCTCAAATGCTTCCGGTCAATTACGTTACAATTTACAAAATTACTATTCTAAAACATTGGTAAATTATAATATTGTCATTCAAATAATTAGAGTTTAACATTTCGTAAATGCTACTGCATTGCCAGATTTCAAAATAACTTTACTGGGAAATCTCACTTGCAATAAACCGGGTGCTGTGCTAAGAACAATAGGCTAGGCTATACAGGTTAGCACAATCTTGTAACCATGTAATATCAATAATACTATTGTCAATAATCCCTTACCTTTGATTATCTTCATCCATTGGCACTTCCAGGAATCCCAGGTCCACAACAAATGTGGTTTCTTTCGACAAAGTTCAAATAACTCCAAGTTGTTAGGCTTCTGGTGGCTACTAAAAAGTAGCGCGTGGGGGTTCACGACGAAAAGTAAATAAAAGTATCTATTTACATTCGTTCAAACATGTCAAACGTTGTTTAGCATCAATCTTTAGAGCCATTTTTAACGTGAAACATCAGTAACGTTTCAACCTGACCTCTCCTGTGTCTTGAAAAACGTTTTTGAAAAATGTCTCGCGTCTCATGATTGCGCAGGTGCAGGCAATAATGAAGTGACGACATCCCAGGGAGGTCAACTTCTCTTCCTTGTCATCCAGTCTCTGTTCATCATAGACACTTCAAACAACTTTATAAAGATCGTTGACATCTAGTGGAAGCCGTAGGAAGTGCGAAATGAATCCTTTCTCACTGTGTGATCTATTAACAATGACTCGAAAAAATAGTACAGCCACAAAATTACGACACCGCTGGTCCTGCTCACATTGCCCTACCCTATGCTTTGACCTCTTTCTCTCCTCTCTCTCCAGGTGAAATCTTGCGACTTGTGATGGCCGGCCGCCCAACAACCTGCCCGCTTGACCCTATCCCCTCCTCTCTTCTCCAGACCATTTCCGGAGACCTTCTCCCTCACCTTACCTCGCTCATCAACTCATCCTTGACCGCTGGCTACGTCCCTTCCGTCTTCAAGAGAGCGAGAGTTGCACCCCTTCTCAAAAAACCTACACTCGATCCCGCCGATGTCAACAACTACAGACC
>NC_138305.1:99470000-99475000 GCF_965601325.2 Salmo salar | reverse complement strand
CTGTCTGTCTGTCTGTCTGTCTGTCTGTCTGTCTGTCTGTCTGTCTGTCTGTACCTAGCTCCTGTCTTTCTGTCTGTACCTAGCTCCTGTCTCCACCTAGCTCCTGTCTGTACCTAGCTCCTGTCTGTACCTAGCTCCTGTCAGTCTGTACCTAGCTCCTGTCAGTCTGAACCTAGCTCCTGTCAGTCTGAACCTAGCTCCTGTCAGTCTGAACCTAGCTCCTGTCAGTCTGTACCTAGCTCCTGTCAGTCTGAACCTAGCTCCTGTTAGTCTGTACCTAGCTCCTGTCAGTCTGTACCTAGCTCCTGTCAGTCTGAACCTAGCTCCTGTCAGTCTGTACCTAGATCCTGTAAGTCTGAACCTAGCTCCTGTCTGTCTCTCTGTCTGTCTGTCTGTCTGTCTGTCTGTCTGTCTGTCTGTCTGTCTGTCTGTCTGTCTGTCTGTCTGTCTGTCTGTCTGTCTGTCTGTCTGTCTGTCTGTCTCTCTGTCTGTACCTAGCTCCTGTCTGTCTGTCTGTCTGTCTGTCTGTCTGTCTGTCTGTCTGTCTGTCTGTCTGTCTGTCTGTCTGTCTGTCTGTCTGTCTGTCTGTCTGTCTGTCTGTCTGTCTGTCTGTCTGTCTGTCTACTCCAATCCGCTTTGACGGGCATTATTCCATCAGCAGCCTATGCTACCCTCCAGTCCCTCGACTTCTTGGCGCTGACAGAAACATGGATTACCACAGAAAACACTGCTACTCCTACTGCTCTCTCCTCGTCTGACCACGTGTTCTCGCATACCCCGAGAGCATCTGGTCAGCGGGGTGGTGGCACTAGAAATCTCATCTCTCCCAAGTGGACATTCTCTCTTTCTCCCCTGACCCATCTGTCTATCTCCTCCTTTGAATTCCATGCTGTCACAGTCACTAGCCCATTCAAGCTAAACATCCTTATCAATTATCGCCCTCCAGGTTCCCTTGGAGAGTTCATCAATGAGCTTGACGCCTTGATAAGTTCCTTTCCTGAGGATGGCTCACCCCTCACAATTCTGGGTGACTTTAACCTCCCTACGTCTACCTTTGACTCATTTCTCTCTGCCTCCTTCTTTCCACTCCTCTCCTCTTTTGACCTCACCCTCTCACCGTCCCCCCCTACTCACAAGGCTTGACCTCTTCTTTACTAGATGCTGTTCTTCCACTAATCTCACTGCAACTCCCCTCCAAGTCTCCGACCACTACCTTGTATCCTTTTCCCTCTCGCTCTCCTCCAACACTACTCACTCTGCCCCTACTCAGATGGTATTGCGCCGTCGCAACCTTCGCTCTCTCTCTCCTGCTACCCTCTCCTCTTCCATCCTATCATCTCTTCCCTCTGCTCAATCCTTCTCCAACCAATCTCCTGATTCTGCCTCCTCAACCCTCCTCTCCTCCCTTTCTGCATCCTTTGACTCTCTATGTCCCCTATCCTCCCGGCCGGCTCGGTCCTCCCCTCGTGCTCCGTGACTTGACGACTCATTGCGAGCTCACAGAACAGGGCTCCGGGCAGCCGAGCGGAAATGGAGGAAAACTAGCCTCCCTGTGGACCTGGCATCTTTTCACTCCCTCCTCTCCACATTTTCTTCCTCTGTTTCTGCTGCTAAAGCCACTTTCTACCACTCTAAATTCCAAGCATCTGCCTCTAACCCTAGGAAGCTCTTTGCCACCTTCTCCTCCCTCCTGAATCCTCCTCCCCCTCCCCCCCCTCCTCCCTCTCTGCGGATGACTTTGTCAACCATTTTGAAAAGAAGGTTGACGACATCCGATCCTCATTTGTTAATTGGGGATCCCTGCCCTGTATTGGGATTCATTGTCAAGAGACCATGGCGGGAAATTCAAAACTGCAAGAATCTAATAATTTCAATTTCTCAAACAATCAACTATTTTTCACCATTTGAAAGATAAACATCTCCTAAATTCAACCACATTGTCCGATTTCAAAGAGGCTTTACGGCGAAAGCATAAAGTTAGGTTATGTTAGGAGAGTACATTGAAAATAGCTGTGTGTAATGTTTTGTCAATTCAAAGACAGGCGTCACCAAAAGCAGATAACCAGCTAAAATTATGCACTAACCTTTGACAATCTTCCTCAGATGACACTCCTAGGACATTATGTTATACAATACATGCATTTTTTGTTCCATCAAGTTCATATTTATATCCAAAAACAGCATTTTACAGCAGCGGTGAAATTCTGATTTTTTTTTCTCTCAAATGCTTCCGGTCAATTACGTTACAATTTACAAAATTACTATTCTAAAACATTGGTAAATTATAATATTGTCATTCAAATAATTAGAGTTTAACATTTCGTAAATGCTACTGCATTGCCAGATTTCAAAATAACTTTACTGGGAAATCTCACTTGCAATAAACCGGGTGCTGTGCTAAGAACAATAGGCTAGGCTATACAGGTTAGCACAATCTTGTAACCATGTAATATCAATAATACTATTGTCAATAATCCCTTACCTTTGATTATCTTCATCCATTGGCACTTCCAGGAATCCCAGGTCCACAACAAATGTGGTTTCTTTCGACAAAGTTCAAATAACTCCAAGTTGTTAGGCTTCTGGTGGCTACTAAAAAGTAGCGCGTGGGGGTTCACGACGAAAAGTAAATAAAAGTATCTATTTACATTCGTTCAAACATGTCAAACGTTGTTTAGCATCAATCTTTAGAGCCATTTTTAACGTGAAACATCAGTAACGTTTCAACCTGACCTCTCCTGTGTCTTGAAAAACGTTTTTGAAAAATGTCTCGCGTCTCATGATTGCGCAGGTGCAGGCAATAATGAAGTGACGACATCCCAGGGAGGTCAACTTCTCTTCCTTGTCATCCAGTCTCTGTTCATCATAGACACTTCAAACAACTTTATAAAGATCGTTGACATCTAGTGGAAGCCGTAGGAAGTGCGAAATGAATCCTTTCTCACTGTGTGATCTATTAACAATGACTCGAAAAAATAGTACAGCCACAAAATTACGACACCGCTGGTCCTGCTCACATTGCCCTACCCTATGCTTTGACCTCTTTCTCTCCTCTCTCTCCAGGTGAAATCTTGCGACTTGTGATGGCCGGCCGCCCAACAACCTGCCCGCTTGACCCTATCCCCTCCTCTCTTCTCCAGACCATTTCCGGAGACCTTCTCCCTCACCTTACCTCGCTCATCAACTCATCCTTGACCGCTGGCTACGTCCCTTCCGTCTTCAAGAGAGCGAGAGTTGCACCCCTTCTCAAAAAACCTACACTCGATCCCGCCGATGTCAACAACTACAGACCAGTATCCCTTCTTTCTTTTCTCTCCAAAACTCTTGAGCGTGCCGTCCTTGGCCAGCTCTCTTGCTATCGCTCTCAAAATGACCTTCTTGATCCAAATCAGTCAAGTTTCAAGACTGGTCATTCAACTGAGACTGCTTTTCTCTGTGTCACGGAGGCTCTCCGCACTGCTAAAGCTAACTCTCTCTAGTCTGCTCTCATCCTTTTAGACCTATCTGCTGCCTTTGATACTGTGAACCATCAGATCCTCCTCTCCACCCTCTCCGAGTTGGGCATCTCCGGCACGGCTCACTCTTGGATTGCGTCCTACCTGACAGGTCGCTCCTACCAGGTGGCGTGGCGAGAATCCGTCTCCGCACCACGTGCTCTCACCACTGGTGTCCCCCAGGGCTCAGTTCTAGGCCCTCTCCTATTCTCGCTATAAACCAAGTCACTTGGCTCTGTCATATCCTCACATGGTCTCTCCTATCATTGCTACGCAGACGACACACAATTAATCTTCTCCTTTCCCCCTTCTGATAACCAGGTGGCGAATCGCATCTCTGCATGTCTGGCAGACATATCAGTGTGGATGACGGATCACCACCTCAAGCTGAACCTCGGCAAGACGGAGCTGCTCCTCCTCCCGGGGAAGGACTGCCCGTTCCATGATCTCGCCATCACGGTTGACAACTCCATTGTGTCCTCCTCCCAGAGTGCTAAGAGCCTTGGCGTGACCCTGGACAAAACCCTGTCGTTCTCCGCTAACATCAAGGCGGTGAGCCGATCATGTAGGTTCATGCTCTACAACATTCGCAGAGTACGACCCTGCCTCACACAGGAAGCGGCGCAGGTCCTAATCCAGGCACTTGTCATCTCCCGTCTGGATTACTGCAACTCGCTGTTGGCGGGGCTCCCTGCCTGTGCCAATAAACCCCTACAACTCATCCAGAATGCCGCAGCCCGTCTGGTGTTCAACCTTCCCAAGTTCTCTCACGTCACCCCGCTCCTCCGCACACTCCACTGGCTTCCAGTTGAAGCTTGCATCTGCTACAAGACCATGGTGCTTGCCTACGGAGCTGTGAGGGGAACGGCACCTCCGTACCTTCAGGCTCTGATCAGTCCCTACACCCATAGAAGGGCACTGCGTTCATCCACCTCTGGCCTGCTCGCCTCCCTACCTCTGCGGAAGCACAGTTCCCGCTCAGCCCAGTCAAAACTGTTCGCTGCTCTGGCACCCCAATGGTGGAACAAGCTCCCTCATGACACCAGGACAGCGGAGTCAATCACCACTTTCCAGAGACACCTGAAACCCCACCTCTTTAAGGAATACCTAGGATAGGATTAAGTAATCCTTCTAACCCTCCCCCTACCCTCCCCCCAAAAAATATATAGATGTACTATTGAAAAGTGGTTGTTCCACTGGATATCATAAGGTGAATGCACCAATTTGTAAGTCGCTCTGGATAAGAGCGTCTGCTAAATGACGTAAATGTAAATGTAAATGTAAGCACCCTGTCAGTCTAAACCTAGCTCCTGTAGGTCTGTACCTAGCTCCTATCTGTCTGTACGTAGCTCCTGACAGTCTGTACCTAGCTCCTGTCTGTCTGTACCTAGCTCCTGTCTGTCTGTACCTAGCTCCTGTCTGTCTGTACCTAGCTCCTGTCTGTCTGTACCTAGCTCCTGTCTGTCTGAACCTAGCTCCTGTCAGTCTGTACCTAGCTCCTATCTG
>NC_138305.1:99450000-99452500 GCF_965601325.2 Salmo salar | reverse complement strand
GTCTGTCTGTCAGTCTGAACCTAGCTCCTGTCAGTCTGAACCTAGATCCTGTCAGTCTGAACCTAGCTCCTGTCAGTCTGTCTGTCTGTCTGCACCTAGCTCCTGTCTTTGTCTGTACCTAGCTCCTGTCTGTACCTAGCTCCTGTCTGTACCTAGCTCCTGTCTGTACCTAGCTCCTGTCAGTCTGTACCTAGCTCCTGTCAGTCTAAACCTAGCTCCTGTCAGTCTGAACCTAGCTCCTGTCAGTCTGAACCTAGCTCCTGTCAGTCTGAACCTAGCTCCTGTCAGTCTGAACCTAGCTCCTGTCAGTCTGTCTGTCTGTCTGTATCTAGCTCCTGTCTTTCTGCCTGTACCTAGCTCCTGTCTGTAACTAACTCTTGTCTGTACCTAGCTCCTGTCAGTCTGAACCTAGCTCCTGTCAGTCTGTACCTAACTCCTGTCAGTCTGTACGTAGCTCCTGTCAGTCTGAACCTAGCTCCTGTCAGTCTGAACCTAGCTCCTGTCAGTCTGTCTGTCAGTCTGTACCTAGCTCCTGTCAGTCTGTACCTAGCTCCTGTCAGTCTGTACCTAGCTCCTGTCAGTCTGTACCTAGCTCCTGTATGTCTGAACCTAGCTCCTGTCTGTCTCTCTGTCTGTCTGTCTGTCTGTCTGTCTGTCTCTCTGTCTGTACCTAGCTCCTGTCTTTCTGTCTGTACCTAGCTCCTGTCTGTCTGTCTGTCTGTCTGTCTGTCTGTCTGTCTGTCTGTCTGTCTGTCTGTCTGTCTGTCTGTCTGTCTGTCTGTCTGTCTGTCTGTCTGTCTGTCTGTCTGTACCTAGCTCCTGTCTTTCTGTCTGTACCTAGCTCCTGTCTGTACCTAGCTCCTGTATGTACCTAGCTCTTGTCTGTACCTAGCTCCTGTCAGTCTGTACCTTGCTCCTGTCAGTCTGAACCTAGCTCTTGTCATTCTGAAACTAGCTCCTGTCAGTCTGAGCCTAGCTCCTGTCAGTCTGAACCTAGCTCCTGTCAGTTTGTCTGTCAGTCTGAACCTAGCTCCTGTCAGTCTGTCTGTCAGTCTGAACCTAGCTCCTGTCTGTCTCTCTCTGTCTGTCTGTCTGTCTCTCTGTCCGTACCTAGCTCCTGTCTTTGTCTGTACCTAGCTCCTATCGGTACCTAGCTCCTGTCTGTCAGTCTGTCTGTACCTAGCTCCTGTCTTTGTCTGTACCTAGCTCCTGTCTGTACCTAGCTCCTGTCTGTATCTAGCTCTTGTCTGTACCTAGCTTCTGTCAGTCTGTACCTAGCTCCTGTCAGTCTGAACCTAGCTCCTGTCAGTCTGTCTGTCAGTCTGAACCTAGCTCCTGTCAGTCTGTCTGTCAGTCTGAACCTAGCTCCTGTCTGTCTCTCTCTGTCTGTCTGTCTGTCTGTCTGTCTGTCTGTCTGTCTGTCTGTCTGTCTGTCTGTCTGTCTGTCTGTCTGTCTGTCTGTCTGTCTGTCTGTCTGTCTGTAACTAGCTACTGTCTTTGTCTGTACCTAGCTCCTGTCTGTACCTAGCTCCTGTCTGTACCTAGCTCCTGTCAGTCTGTCTGTCTGTCTGTCTGTACCTAGCTCCTGTCTTTGTCTGTACCTAGCTTCTGTCTGTACCTAGCTCCTGTCTGTCTGTACCTAGCTCCTGTCTTTGTCTGTACCTAGCTCCTGTCTGTACCTAGCTCCTGTCTGTACCTAGCTCCTGTCTGTACCTAGCTTCTGTCAGTCTGTACCTAGCTCCTGTCAGTCTGTACCTAGCTACTGTCAGTCTGAACCTAGCTCCTGTCAGTCTGAATCTAGCTCCTGTCAGTCTGAACCTAGCTCCTGTCAGTCTTAACCTAGCTCCTGTCAGTCTGTCTGTCTGTCTGTACCTAGCTCCTGTCTTTCTGCCTGTACCTAGCTCCTGTCTGTACCTAGCTCTTGTCTGTACCTAGCTCCTGTCTGTCTGTATCTAGCTCCTGTCAGTCTGTACCTAGCTCCTGTCAGTCTGAACCTAGCTCCTGTTAGTCTGTACCTAGCTCCTGTCAGTCTGTACCTAGCTCCTGTCAGTCTGAACCTAGCTCCTGTCAGTCTGTACCTAGATCCTGTATGTCTGAACCGAGCTCCTGTCTGTCTCTCTGTCTGTACCTAGCTCCTGTCTGTCTGTCTGTCTGTCTGTCTGTCTGTCTGTCTGTCTGTCTGTCTGTCTGTCTGTCTGTCTGTCTGTCTGTCTGTCTGTCTGTCTGTCTGTACCTAGCTCCTGTCTTTCTGTCTGTACCTAGCTCCTGTCTGCACCTAGCTCCTGTCTGTACCTAGCTCCTGTCTGTACCTAGCTCCTGTCAGTCTGTACCTAGCTCTTGTCAGTCTGAACCTAGCTCCTGTCTGTCTCTCTCTGTCTGTCTGTCTGTCTCTCTGTCTGTACCTAGCTCCTGTCTTTGTCTGTACCTAGCTCCTGTCTGTACCTAGCTCCTGTCTGTCTGTCTGTACCTAGCTCCTGTCCTTGTCTGTGCCTAGCTCCTG
>NC_138305.1:99437500-99442500 GCF_965601325.2 Salmo salar | reverse complement strand
CTAGCTCCTGTCAGTCTGAACCTAGCTCCTGTCAGTCTGTCTGTCTGTACCTAGCTCCTGTCTGTACCTAGCTCTTGTCTGTACCTAGCTCCTGTCTGTCTGTACCTAGCTCCTGTCAGTCTGTACCTAGCTCCTGTCAGTCTGAACCTAGCTCCTGTTAGTCTGCACCTAGCTCCTGTCAGTCTGTACCTAGCTCCTGTCAGTCTGAACCTAGCTCCTGTCAGTCTGTACCTAGATCCTGTAAGTCTGAACCTAGCTCCTGTCTGTCTCTCTGTCTGTCTGTCTGTCTGTCTGTCTGTCTGTCTGTCTGTCTGTCTGTCTGTCTGTCTGTCTGTCTGTCTGTCTGCTCTCTGTCTGTCCTGCTCCTGTCTGTCTGTCTGTCTGTCTGTCTGTCTGTCTGTCTGTCTGTCTGTCTGTCTGTCTGCGAGCGCGCGCGCGCGCGACCTAGCTACTGTCTTTCGTCTGTACCTAGCTCCTGTCTGCCCTAGCCCTGCGACCGCTCCTGTCTGTACCTAGCTCCTGTCAGTCTATACCTAGCTCCTGTCAGTCTAAACCTAGCTCCTGTCAGTCTGAACCTGAGCTCCTGTCAGTCTGAACCTAGCTCCTGTCAGTCTGAACCTAGCTCCTGTCAGTCTGTCTGTCCGCCGCCCGCGCGCGTGTCTGTACCTAGCTCCTGTCTTTCTGCCTGTACCTAGCTCCTGTCTGTACCTAACTCTTGTCTGTACCTAGCTCCTGTCAGTCTGAACCTAGCTCCTGTCAGTCTGTACCTAACTCCTGTCAGTCTGTACGTAGCTCCTGTCAGTCTGAACCTAGCTCCTGTCAGTCTGAACCTAGCTCCTGTCAGTCTGTCTGTCAGTCTGTACCTAGCTCCTGTCAGTCTGTACCTAGCTCCTGTCAGTCTGAACCTAGCTCCTGTCAGTCTGAATCTAGCTCCTGTCAGTCTGAACCTAGCTCCTGTCAGTCTGAACCTAGCTCCTGTCAGTCTGTCTGTCTGTCTGTACCTAGCTCCTGTCTTTCTGCCTGTACCTAGCTCCTGTCTCCCCCGTCGACCTAGCTCTGTCGTCTGTACCTAGCTCCTGTCGTCGTCCTCCCGTCAGTCTGACGGCTCCTGTCAGTCTGTACCTAGCTCCTGTCAGTCTGAACCTAGCTCCTGTCGTAGTCTGTCGCGACCTAGCTCCTGTCCGCCGACCGCTCCTGTCCACCTCGCTCCTGTCGACCGCTCCTGAGACCTAGCTCCTGTCAGTCTGTACCTAGCCGCAGTCGCCTGCTCCGCCGCCGACCTGCTCCTGCGACCAGCCGCGACCGCTCCTGTCTGTGGCTGCTCCTGTCGTCGTCCTCGCTCCTGTCGTCGCCTGCTCCGTCGTCGTCCTGTCCTGTGCTGCCGGCTCCTGTCTGTCTGTCTGTCTGTCTGTCTGTCTGCTGCTGTCTGTACGCTGAGCTGCGCTGTCTGTCTGTCTGTCTGTCTGTCTGTCTGTCTGTCTGTCTGTCTGTCTGTCTGTCTGTCTGTCTGTCTGTCCTGCTCCTGCTCTGTCTGTACCTAGCTCCTGTCTTTCTGTCTGTACCTAGCTCCTGTCTGCACCTAGCTCCTGTCTGTACCTAGCTCCTGTCTGTACCTAGCTCCTGTCAGTCTGTACCTAGCTCTTGTCAGTCTGAACCTAGCTCCTGTCAGTCTGAACCTAGCTCCTGTCAGTCTGAACCTAGCTTCTGTCAGTCTGAACCTAGCTCCTGTCAGTCTGTCTGTCAGTCTGAACCTAGCTCGTGTCAGTCTGAACCTAGCTCCTGTCAGTCTGTACCTAGCTCCTGTCTGTACCTAGCTCCTGTCTGTCCTGCTCTGTCTGTCTGTCCTGCTCCTGTCTGTCTGTCCTGTCCTGTCTGTCTGCGGCTCCTGTCGTGTGCCTGGTCCTGTCTGTCTGTCTGTCTGTCTGTCTGTACCTAGCTCCTGTCTTTCTGTCTGTACCTAGCTCCTGTCTGCACCTAGCTCCTGTCTGTACCTAGCTCCTGTCGTGTGACCTAGCTCCTGTCAGTCTGTACCTAGCTCCTGTCGTCAGTCTGAGACCTAGCTCCTGTCGACCGCTCTGAGACCTAGCTCCTGTCGAGTCCTGCTCCTGTCAGTCTGAACCTAGCTCCTGTCAGTCTGAACCTAGCTCCTGTCAGTCTGTACCTAGCTCCTGTCGTGTGACCTAGCTCCTGTCTGTCTGTCTGTCTGTCTGTCTGTCTGTCTGTCTGTCTGTCTGTCTGTCTGTCTGTCTGTCTGTCTGTCTGTCTGTCTGTCTGTCTGCTGCCTGTCTCTCTGTCTGTACCTAGCTCCTGTCTGTCTGTCTGCCCTGCTCCTGTCTGTCCTGCTCCTGTCTGTCCTGCTCCTGTCTGTCTGTCCTGCTCTGTCTGTCTGTACCTAGCTCCTGTCTTTCTGTCTGTACCTAGCTCCTGTCGTCGCACCTAGCTCCTGTCGTGTGACCTAGCTCCTGTCGTCGTCGCAGCGCCTAGCTCCTGTCAGTCTGTACCTAGCTCTTGTCAGTCTGAACCTAGCTCCTGTCAGTCTGTACCTAGCTCTCTGTCAGTCTGATACCTAGCTCCTGTCAGTCTGAACCTAGATCCTGTCAGTCTGAACGAAGCTCCTGTCAGTCTGAACCTAGGTCCTTTCAGTCTGTCTGTCTGTCTGTCTGTACCTAGCTCCTGTCTTTCTGCCTGTATCTAGCTCCTGTCTGTACCTAGCTCTTGTCTGTACCTAGCTCCTGTCAGTCTGAACCTAGCTCCTGTCAGTCTGAACCTAGCTCCTGTCAGTCTGTCTGTCTGTACCTAGCTCCTGTCTGTACCTAGCTCTTGTCTGTACCTAGCTCCTGTCTGTCTGTACCTAGCTCCTGTCAGTCTGTACCTAGCTCCTGTCAGTCTGAACCTAGCTCCTGTTAGTCTGCACCTAGCTCCTGTCAGTCTGTACCTAGCTCCTGTCAGTCTGAACCTAGCTCCTGTCAGTCTGTACCTAGATCCTGTAAGTCTGAACCTAGCTCCTGTCTGTCTCTCTGTCTGTCTGTCTGTCTGTCTGTCTGTCTGTCTGTCTGTCTGTCTGTCTGTCTGTCTGTCTGTCTGTCTGTCTGTCTGTCTGTCTGTCTGTCTGTCTGTCTGTCTGTCTGTCTGTCTGTCTGTCTGTCTGTCTCTCTGTCTGTACCTAGCTCCTGTCTGTCTGTCTGTCTGTCTGTCTGTCTGTCTGTCTGTCTGTCTGTCTGTCTGTCTGTCTGTCTGTCTGTCTGTCTGTCTGTCTGTACCTAGCTCCTGTCTTTCTGTCTGTACCTAGCTCCTGTCTGCACCTAGCTCCTGTCTGTACCTAGCTCCTGTCTGTACCTAGCTCCTGTCAGTCTGTACCTAGCTCTTGTCAGTCTGAACCTAGCTCCTGTCAGTCTGAACCTAGCTCCTGTCAGTCTGAACCTAGCTCCTGTCAGTCTGAACCTAGCTCCTGTCAGTCTGTCTGTCAATCTGAACCTAGCTCCTGTCAGTCTGTCTGTCAGTCTGAACCTAGCTCCTGTCTGTCTCTCTCTGTCTGTCTGTCTGTCTGTCTGTCTCTCTGTCTGTACCTAGCTCCTGTCTTTGTCTGTACCTAGCTCCTGTCTGTCTGTCTGTACCTAGCTCCTGTCTTTGTCTGTGCCTAGCTCCTGTCTGTACCTAGCTCCTGTCTGTACCTATCTCCTGTTTGTACCTAGCTTCTGTCAGTCTGTACCTAGCTCCTGTCAGTCTGAACCTAGCTCCTGTCAGTCTGAACCTAGCTCCTGTCAGTCTGAACCTAGCTCCTGTCAGTCTGTCTGTCTGTCTGTACCTAGCTCCTGTCTTTGTCTGTACCTAGCTTCTGTCTGTACCTAGCTCCTGTCTGTCTGTACCTAGCTCCTGTCTTTGTCTGTACCTAGCTCCTGTCTGTACCTAGCTCCTGTCTGTACCTAGCTCCTGTCTGTACCTAGCTTCTGTCAGTCTGTACCTAGCTCCTGTCAGTCTGTACCTAGCTCCTGTCAGTCTGAGCCTAGCTCCTGTCAGTCTGAATCTAGCTCCTGTCAGTCTGAACCTAGCTCCTGTCAGTCTGAACCTAGCTCCTGTCAGTCTGTCTGTCTGTCTGTACCTAGCTCCTGTCTTTCTGCCTGTACCTAGCTCCTGTCTGTACCTAGCTCTTGTCTGTACCTAGCTCCTGTCTGTCTGTATCTAGCTCCTGTCAGTCTGTACCTAGCTCCTGTCAGTCTGAACCTAGCTCCTGTTAGTCTGTACCTAGCTCCTGTCAGTCTATACCTAGCTCCTGTCAGTCTGAACCTAGCTCCTGTCAGTCTGTACCTAGATCCTGTATGTCTGAACCGAGCTCCTGTCTGTCTCTCTGTCTGTACCTAGCTCCTGTCTGTCTGTCTGTCTGTCTGTCTGTCTGTCTGTCTGTCTGTCTGTCTGTCTGTCTGTCTGTCTGTCTGTCTGTCTGTCTGTCTGTCTGTCTGTCTGTCTGTCTGTACCTAGCTCCTGTCTTTCTGTCTGTACCTAGCTCCTGTCTGCACCTAGCTCCTGTCTGTTCCTAGCTCCTGTCTGTACCTAGCTCCTGTCAGTCTGTACCTAGCTCTTGTCAGTCTGAACCTAGCTCCTGTCTGTCTCTCTCTGTCTGTCTGTCTGTCTGTCTCTCTGTCTGTACCTAGCTCCTGTCTTTGTCTGTACCTAGCTCCTGTCTGTACCTAGCTCCTGTCTGTCTGTCTGTACCTAGCTCCTGTCTTTGTCTGTGCCTAGCTCCTGTCTGTACCTAGCTCCTGTCTGTACCTAGCTCCTGTTTGTACCTAGCTTCTGTCAGTCTGTACCTAGCTCCTGTCAGTCTGAACCTAGCTCCTGTCAGTCTGAACCTAGCTCCTGTCAGTCTGTCTGTCTGTCTGTACCTAGCTCCTGTCTTTGTCTGTACCTAGCTTCTGTCTGTACCTAGCTCCTGTCTGTCTGTACCTAGCTCCTGTCTTTGTCTGTACCTAGCTCCTGTCTGTACCTAGCTCCTGTCTGTACCT
>NC_138305.1:99392500-99422500 GCF_965601325.2 Salmo salar | reverse complement strand
CTGTCTGTCTGTCTGTCTGTACCTAGCTCCTGTCAGTCTGTACCTAGCTCCTGTCAGTCTGAACCTAGCTCCTGTCAGTCTGTACCTAACTCCTGTCAGTCTGTACCTAGCTCCTGTCAGTCTGAACCTAGCTCCTGTCTGTCTGTCTGTCTGTCTGTCTGTCTGTCTGTCTGTCTGTCTGTCTGTCTGTCTGTCTGTCTGTCTGTCTGTCTGTCTGTCTGTCTGTCTGTCTGTCTGTCTCTCTGTCTGTACCTAGCTCCTGTCTTTCTGTCTGTACCTAGCTCCTGTCTGTCTGTCTGTCTGTCTGTCTGTCTGTCTGTCTGTCTGTCTGTCTGTCTGTCTGTCTGTCTGTCTGTCTGTCTGTCTGTCTGTCTGTCTTTCTGTCTATACCTAGCTCCTGTCTCCACCTAGATCTCCTGTCTGTACCTAGCTCCTGTCTGTACCTAGCTCCTGTCAGTCTGTACCTAGCTCCTGTCAGTCTGAACCTAGCTCCTGTCAGTCTGAACCTAGCTCCTGTCAGTCTGAACCTAGCTCCTGTCAGTCTGTCTGTCAGTCTGAACCTAGCTCCTGTCAGTCTGTCTGTCAGTCTGAACCTAGCTCCTGTCAGTCTGAACCTAGATCCTGTCAGTCTGAACCTAGCTCCTGTCAGTCTGTCTGTCTGTCTGCACCTAGCTCCTGTCTTTGTCTGTACCTAGCTCCTGTCTGTACCTAGCTCCTGTCTGTACCTAGCTCCTGTCAGTCTGTACCTAGCTCCTGTCAGTCTAAACCTAGCTCCTGTCAGTCTGAACCTAGCTCCTGTCAGTCTGAACCTAGCTCCTGTCAGTCTGTCTGTCTGTCTGTACCTAGCTCCTGTCTTTCTGCCTGTACCTAGCTCCTGTCTGTAACTAACTCTTGTCTGTACCTAGCTCCTGTCAGTCTGAACCTAGCTCCTGTCAGTCTGTACCTAACTCCTGTCAGTCTGTACGTAGCTCCTGTCAGTCTGAACCTAGCTCCTGTCAGTCTGAACCTAGCTCCTGTCAGTCTGTCTGTCAGTCTGAACCTAGCTCCTGTCAGTCTGTCTGTCTGTCTGTACCTAGCTCCTGTCTTTGTCTGTACCTAGCTTCTGTCTGTACCTAGCTCCTGTCTGTCTGTACCTAGCTCCTGTCTTTGTCTGTACCTAGCTCCTGTCTGTACCTAGCTCCTGTCTGTACCTAGCTCCTGTCTGTACCTAGCTTCTGTCAGTCTGTACCTAACTCCTGTCAGTCTAAACCTAGCTCCTGTCAGTCTGAACCTAGCTCCTGTCAGTCTGAACCTAGCTCCTGTCAGTCTGAACCTAGCTCCTGTCAGTCTGTCTGTCTGTCTGTCTGTACCTAGCTCCTGTCAGTCTGTACCTAGCTCCTGTCAGTCTGAACCTAGCTCCTGTCAGTCTGAACCTAGCTCCTGTCAGTCTGAACCTAGCTCCTGTCAGTCTGTCTGTCTGTCTGTCTGTACCTAGCTCCTGTCAGTCTGTACCTAGCTCCTGTCAGTCTGAACCTAGCTCCTGTCAGTCTGTACCTAACTCCTGTCAGTCTGTACCTAGCTCCTGTCAGTCTGAACCTAGCTCCTGTCTGTCTGTCTGTCTGTCTGTCTGTCTGTCTGTCTGTCTGTCTGTCTGTCTGTCTGTCTGTCTGTCTGTCTGTCTCTCTGTCTGTACCTAGCTCCTGTCTTTCTGTCTGTACCTAGCTCCTGTCTCCACCTAGCTCCTGTCTGTACCTAGCTCCTGTCTGTACCTAGCTCCTGTCAGTCTGTACCTAGCTCCTGTCAGTCTGAACCTAGCTCCTGTCAGTCTGAACCTAGCTCCTGTCAGTCTGAACCTAGCTCCTGTCAGTCTGTCTGTCAGTCTGAACCTAGCAACTGTCAGTCTGAACCTAGATCCTGTCAGTCTGAACCTAGCTCCTGTCAGTCTGTCTGTCTGTCTGCACCTAGCTCCTGTCCTTGTCTGTACCTAGCTCCTGTCTGTACCTTGCTCCTGTCTGTACCTAGCTCCTGTCTGTACCTAGCTCCTGTCAGTCTGTACCTAGCTCCTGTCAGTCTAAACCTAGCTCCTGTCAGTCTGAACCTAGCTCCTGTCAGTCTGAACCTAGCTCCTGTCAGTCTGTCTGTCTGTCTGTACCTAGCTCCTGTCTTTCTGCCTGTACCTAGCTCCTGTCTGTAACTAACTCTTGTCTGTACCTAGCTCCTGTCAGTCTGAACCTAGCTCCTGTCATTCTGTACCTAACTCCTGTCAGTCTGTACGTAGCTCCTGTCAGTCTGAACCTAGCTCCTGTCAGTCTGAACCTAGCTCCTGTCAGTCTGTCTGTCAGTCTGTACCTAGCTCCTGTCAGTCTGTACCTAGCTCCTGTCAGTCTGTACCTAGCTCCTGTATGTCTGAACCTAGCTCCTGTCTGTCTCTCTGTCTGTCTGTCTGTCTCTCTGTCTGTACCTAGCTCCTGTCTTTCTGTCTGTACCTAGCTCCTGTCTGTCTGTCTGTCTGTCTGTCTGTCTGTCTGTCTGTCTGTCTGTCTGTCATGTCTGTCTGTACCTAGCTCCTGTCTTTCTGTCTGTACCTAGCTCCTGTCTGTACCTAGCTCCTGTATGTACCTAGCTCTTGTCTGTACCTAGCTCCTGTCAGTCTGTACCTTGCTCCTGTCAGTCTGAACCTAGCTCTTGTCATTCTTAACCTAGCTCCTGTCAGTCTGAAAATAGCTCCTGTCAGTCTGAGCCTAGCTCCTGTCAGTCTGAACCTAGCTCCTGTCAGTTTGTCTGTCATTTTGAAACTAGCTCCTTTCAGTCTGTCTGTCAGTCTGAACCTAGCTCCTGTCTGTCTCTCTCTGTCTGTCTGTCTGTCTCTCTGTCCGTACCTAGCTCCTGTCTTTGTCTGTACCTAGCTCCTATCGGTACCTAGCTCCTGTCTTTCTGCATGTATCTAGCTCCTGTCTGTACCTAGCTCTTGTCTGTACCTAGCTCCTGTCAGTCTGAACCTAGCTCCTGTCAGTCTGAACCTAGCTCCTGTCAGTCTCTCTGTCTGTACCTAGCTCCTGTCTGTACCTAGCTCTTGTCTGTACCTAGCTCCTGTCTGTCTGTACCTAGCTCCTGTCAGTCTGTACCTAGCTCCTGTCAGTCTGAACCTAGCTCCTGTTAGTCTGTACCTAGCTCCTGTCAGTCTGTACCTAGCTCCTGTCAGTCTGAACCTAGCTCCTGTCAGTCTGTACCTAGATCCTGTAAGTCTGAACCTAGCTCCTGTCTGTCTGTCTGTCTGTCTGTCTGTCTGTCTGTCTGTCTGTCTGTCTGTCTGTCTGTCTGTCTGTCTGTCTGTCTGTCTGTCTGTCTGTCTGTCTGTCTGTCTGTCTGTCTGTCTGTCTGTCTGTCTGTCTGTCTGTCTGTCTGTCTGTCTCTCTGTCTGTACCTAGCTCCTGTCTGTCTGTCTGTCTGTCTGTCTGTCTGTCTGTCTGTCTGTCTGTCTGTCTGTCTGTCTGTCTGTCTGTCTGTCTGTCTGTCTGTCTGTCTGTCTGTCTGTCTGTCTGTCTGTCTGTACCTAGCTCCTGTCTTTCTGTCTGTACCTAGCTCCTGTCTGCACCTAGCTCCTGTCTGTACCTAGCTCCTGTCTGTACCTAGCTCCTGTCAGTCTGTACCTAGCTCTTGTCAGTCTGAACCTAGCTCCTGTCAGTCTGAACCTAGCTCCTGTCAGTCTGAACCTAGCTCCTGTCAGTCTGAACCTAGCTCCTGTCAGTCTGTCTGTCAGTCTGAACCTAGCTCCTGTCAGTCTGTCTGTCAGTCTGAACCTAGCTCCTGTCTGTCTCTCTCTGTCTGTCTGTCTGTCTCTCTGTCTGTACCTAGCTCCTGTCTTTGTCTGTACCTAGCTCCTGTCTGTACCTAGCTCCTGTCTGTCTGTCTGTCTGTCGACCTAGCTCCTGTCGTTGTCTGTGCCTAGCTCCTGTCTGTACCTAGCTCCTGTCTATACCTATCTCCTGTTTGTACCTAGCTTCTGTCAGTCTGTACCTATCTCCTGTCAGTCTGAACCTAGCTCCTGTCAGTCTGAACCTAGCTCCTGTCAGTCTGAACCTAGCTCCTGTCAGTCTGTCTGTCTGTCTGTACCTAGCTCCTGTCTTTGTCTGTACCCAGCTTCTGTCTGTACCTAGCTCCTGTCTGTCTGTACCTAGCTCCTGTCTTTGTCTGTACCTAGCTCCTGTCTGTACCTAGCTCCTGTCTGTACCTAGCTCCTGTCTGTACCTAGCTTCTGTCAGTCTGTACCTAGCTCCTGTCAGTCTGTACCTAGCTCCTGTCAGTCTGAACCTAGCTCCTGTCAGTCTGAATCTAGCTCCTGTCAGTCTGAACCTAGCTCCTGTCAGTCTGAACCTAGCTCCTGTCAGTCTGTCTGTCTGTCTGTACCTAGCTCCTGTCTTTCTGCCTGTACCTAGCTCCTGTCTGTACCTAGCTCTTGTCTGTACCTAGCTCCTGTCTGTCTGTATCTAGCTCCTGTCAGTCTGTACCTAGCTCCTGTCAGTCTGAACCTAGCTCCTGTTAGTCTGTACCTAGCTCCTGTCAGTCTGTACCTAGCTCCTGTCAGTCTGAACCTAGCTCCTGTCAGTCTGTACCTAGATCCGGTATGTCTGAAACGAGCTCCTGTCTGTCTCTCTGTCTGTACCTAGCTCCTGTCTGTCTGTCTGTCTGTCTGTCTGTCTGTCTGTCTGTCTGTCTGTCTGTCTGTCTGTCTGTCTGTCTGTCTGTCTGTCTGTCTGTCTGTCTGTCTGTCTGCACCTAGCTCCTGTCTTTCTGTCTGTACCTAGCTCCTGTCTGCACCTAGCTCCTGTCTGTACCTAGCTCCTGTCTGTACCTAGCTCCTGTCAGTCTGTACCTAGCTCTTGTCAGTCTGAACCTAGCTCCTGTCTGTCTCTCTCTGTCTGTCTGTCTGTCTCTCTGTCTGTACCTAGCTCCTGTCTTTGTCTGTACCTAGCTCCTGTCTGTACCTAGCTCCTGTCTGTCTGTCTGTACCTAGCTCCTGTCTTTGTCTGTGCCTAGCTCCTGTCTGTACCTAGCTCCTGTCTGTACCTAGCTCCTGTTTGTACCTAGCTTCTGTCAGTCTGTACCTAGCTCCTGTCAGTCTGAACCTAGCTCCTGTCAGTCTGAACCTAGCTCCTGTCAGTCTGTCTGTCTGTCTGTCTGTACCTAGCTCCTGTCTTTGTCTGTACCTAGCTTCTGTCTGTACCTAGCTCCTGTCTGTCTGTACCTAGCTCCTGTCTTTGTCTCTACCTAGCTCCTGTCGTCTGTACCTAGCTCCTGTCGTCTGTACCTAGCTTCTGTCAGTCTGTACCTAACTCCTGTCAGTCTAAACCTAGCTCCTGTCAGTCTGAACCTAGCTCCTGTCAGTCTGAACCTAGCTCCTGTCAGTCTGAACCTAGCTCCTGTCAGTCTGTCTGTCTGTCTGTCTGTACCTAGCTCCTGTCAGTCTGTACCTAGCTCCTGTCAGTCTGAACCTAGCTCCTGTCAGTCTGTACCTAACTCCTGTCAGTCTGTACCTAGCTCCTGTCAGTCTGAACCTAGCTCCTGTCTGTCTGTCTGTCTGTCTGTCTGTCTTTCTGTCTTTCTGTCTGTCTGTCTGTCTGTCTGTCTGTCTGTCTGTCTGTCTGTCTGTCTGTCTGTCTGTCTGTCTGTCTGTCTGTCTGTCTGTCTGTCTGTCTGTACCTAGCTCCTGTCTTTCTGTCTGTACCTAGCTCCTGTCTGTACCTAGCTCCTGTATGTACCTAGCTCTTGTCTGTACCTAGCTCCTGTCAGTCTGTACCTTGCTCCTGTCAGTCTGAACCTAGCTCTTGTCATTCTGAACCTAGCTCCTGTCAGTCTGAAACTAGCTCCTGTCAGTCTGAGCCTAGCTCCTGTCAGTCTGAACCTAGCTCCTGTCAGTTTGTCTGTCAGTCTGAACCTAGCTCCTGTCAGTCTGTCTGTCAGTCTGAACCTAGCTCCTGTCTGTCTCTCTCTGTCTGTCTGTCTGTCTCTCTGTCCGTACCTAGCTCCTGTCTTTGTCTGTACCTAGCTCCTATCGGTACCTAGCTCCTGTCTGTCTGTCTGTCTGTCTGTCACCTAGCTCCTGTCTTTGTCTGTACCTAGCTCCTGTCTGTACCTAGCTCCTGTCTGTATATAGCTCTTGTCTGTACCTAGCTCCTGTCTGTACCTAGCTCCTGTCAGTCTGTACCTAGCTCTTGTCAGTCTGAACCTAGCTCCTGTCTGTCTCTCTCTGTCTGTCTGTCTGTCTCTCTGTCTGTACCTAGCTCCTGTCTTTGTCTGTACCTAGCTCCTGTCTGTACCTAGCTCCTGTCTGTCTGTCTGTACCTAGCTCCTGTCTTTGTCTGTGCCTAGCTCCTGTCTGTACCTAGCTCCTGTCTGTACCTAGCTCCTGTTTGTACCTAGCTTCTGTGAGTCTGTACCTAGCTCCTGTCAGTCTGAACCTAGCTCCTGTCAGTCTGAACCTAGCTCCTGTCAGTCTGTACCTAACTCCTGTCAGTCTGTACGTAGCTCCTGTCAGTCTGAACCTAGCTCCTGTCAGTCTGAACCTAGCTCCTGTCAGTCTGTCTGTCAGTCTGTACCTAGCTCCTGTCAGTCTGTACCTAGCTCCTGTCAGTCTGTACCTAGCTCCTGTCAGTCTGTACCTAGCTCCTGTATGTCTGAACCTAGCTCCTGTCTGTCTCTCTGTCTGTCTGTCTGTCTCTCTGTCTGTACCTAGCTCCTGTCTTTCTGTCTGTACCTAGCTCCTGTCTGTCTGTCTGTCTGTCTGTCTAACTGTCTGTCTGTCTGTCTGTCTGTCTGTCTGTCTGTCTGTCTGTCTGTCTGTCTGTCTGTCTGTCTGTCTGTCTGTCTGTCTGTCTGTCTGTCTGTCTGTCTGTCTGTCTGTCTGTCTGTACCTAGCTCCTGTCTTTCTGTCTGTACCTAGCTCCTGTCTGTACCTAGCTCCTGTATGTACCTAGCTCTTGTCTGTACCTAGCTCCTCTCAGTCTGTACCTTGCTCCTGTCAGTCTGAACCTAGCTCTTGTCATTCTGAACCTAGCTCCTGTCAGTCTGAAACTAGCTCCTGTCAGTCTGAGCCTAGCTCCTGTCAGTCTGAACCTAGCTCCTGTCAGTTTGTCTGTCAGTCTGAACCTAGTTCCTGTCAGTCTGTCTGTCAGTCTGAACCTAGCTCCTGTCTGTCTCTCTCTGTCTGTCTGTCTCTCTGTCCGTACCTAGCTCCTGTCTTTGTCTGTACCTAGCTCCTATCGGTACCTAGCTCCTGTCTGTCTGTCTGTCTGTACCTAGCTCCTGTCTTTGTCTGTACCTAGCTCCTGTCTGTACCTAGCTCCTGTCTGTATCTAGCTCTTGTCTGTACCTAGCTTCTGTCAGTCTGTACCTAGCTCCTGTCAGTCTGAACCTAGCTCCTGTCAGTCTGTCTGTCAGTCTGAACCTAGCTCCTGTCAGTCTGTCTGTCAGTCTGAACCTAGCTCCTGTCTGTCTCTCTCTGTCTGTCTGTCTGTCTGTCTGTCTGTCTGTCTGTCTGTCTGTCTGTCTGTCTGTCTGTCTGTCTGTCTGTCTGTCTGTCTGTCTGTCTGTCTGTCTGTCTGTCTGTCTGTCTGTCTGCAACTAGCTCCTGTCTTTGTCTGTACCTAGCTCCTGTCTGTACCTAGCTCCTGTCTGTACCTAGCTCCTGTCAGTCTATACCTAGCTCCTGTCAGTCTAAACCTAGCTCCTGTCAGTCTGAACCGAGCTCCTGTCAGTCTGAACCTAGCTCCTGTCAGTCTGAACCTAGCTCCTGTCAGTCTGTCTGTCTGTCTGTACCTAGCTCCTGTCTTTCTGCCTGTACCTAGCTCCTGTCTGTACCTAACTCTTGTCTGTACCTAGCTCCTGTCAGTCTGAACCTAGCTCCTGTCAGTCTGTACCTAACTCCTGTCAGTCTGTACGTAGCTCCTGTCAGTCTGAACCTAGCTCCTGTCAGTCTGAACCTAGCTCCTGTCAGTCTGTCTGTCAGTCTGTACCTAGCTCCTGTCAGTCTGTACCTAGCTCCTGTCAGTCTGAACCTAGCTCCTGTCAGTCTGAATCTAGCTCCTGTCAGTCTGAACCTAGCTCCTGTCAGTCTGAACCTAGCTCCTGTCAGTCTGTCTGTCTGTCTGTACCTAGCTCCTGTCTTTCTGCCTGTACCTAGTTCCTGTCTGTACCTAGCTCTTGTCTGTACCTAGCTCCTGTCTGTCTGTATCTAGCTCCTGTCAGTCTGTACCTAGCTCCTGTCAGTCTGTCTGTCTGTCTGCACCTAGCTCCTGTCTTTGTCTGTACCTAGCTCCTGTCTGTACCTAGCTCCTGTCTGTACCTAGCTCCTGTCTGTACCTAGCTCCTGTCAGTCTGTACCTAGCTCCTGTCAGTCTAAACCTAGCTCCTGTCAGTCTGAACCTAGCTCCTGTCAGTCTGAACCTAGCTCCTGTCAGTCTGAACCTAGCTCCTGTCAGTCTGTCTGTCTGTCTGTAACTAGCTCCTGTCTTTCTGCCTGTACCTAGCTCCTGTCTGTAACTAACTCTTGTCTGTACCTAGCTCCTGTCAGTCTGAACCTAGCTCCTGTCAGTCTGTACCTAACTCCTGTCAGTCTGTACGTAGCTCCTGTCAGTCTGAACCTAGCTCCTGTCAGTCTGAACCTAGCTCCTGTCAGTCTGTCTGTCAGTCTGTACCTAGCTCCTGTCAGTCTGTACCTAGCTCCTGTCAGTCTGTACCTAGCTCCTGTCAGTCTGTACCTAGCTCCTGTATGTCTGAACCTAGCTCCTGTCTGTCTCTCTGTCTGTCTGTCTGTCTCTCTGTCTGTACCTAGCTCCTGTCTTTCTGTCTGTACCTAGCTCCTGTCTGTCTGTCTGTCTGTCTGTCTGTCTGTCTGTCTGTCTGTCTGTCTGTCTGTCTGTCTGTCTGTCTGTCTGTCTGTCTGTCTGTCTGTCTGTCTGTCTGTCTGTCTGTCTGTCTGTCTGTCTGTACCTAGCTCCTGTCTTTCTGTCTGTACCTAGCTCCTGTCTGTACCTAGCTCCTGTATGTACCTAGCTCTTGTCTGTACCTAGCTCCTGTCAGTCTGTACCTTGCTCCTGTCAGTCTGAACCTAGCTCTTGTCATTCTGAACCTAGCTCCTGTCAGTCTGAAACTAGCTCCTGTCAGTCTGAGCCTAGCTCCTGTCAGTCTGAACCTAGCTCCTGTCAGTTTGTCTGTCAGTCTGAACCTAGCTCCTGTCAGTCTGTCTGTCAGTCTGAACCTAGCTCCTGTCTGTCTCTCTCTGTCTGTCTGTCTGTCTCTCTGTCCGTACCTAGCTCCTGTCTTTGTCTGTACCTAGCTCCTATCGGTACCTAGCTCCTGTCTGTCTGTCTGTCTGTCTGTCCTGTACCTAGCTCCTGTCTTTGTCTGTACCTAGCTCCTGTCTGTACCTAGCTCCTGTCTGTATATAGCTCTTGTCTGTACCTAGCTCCTGTCTGTACCTAGCTCCTGTCAGTCTGTACCTAGCTCTTGTCAGTCTGAACCTAGCTCCTGTCTGTCTCTCTCTGTCTGTCTGTCTGTCTCTCTGTCTGTACCTAGCTCCTGTCTTTGTCTGTACCTAGCTCCTGTCTGTACCTAGCTCCTGTCTGTCTGTCTGTACCTAGCTCCTGTCTTTGTCTGTGCCTAGCTCCTGTCTGTACCTAGCTCCTGTCTGTACCTAGCTCCTGTTTGTACCTAGCTTCTGTCAGTCTGTACCTAGCTCCTGTCAGTCTGAACCTAGCTCCTGTCAGTCTGTCCCTAGCTCCTGTCAGTCTGTCTGTCTGTCTGTACCTAGCTCCTGTCTTTGTCTGTACCTAGCTTCTGTCTGTACCTAGCTCCTGTCTGTCTGTACCTAGCTCCTGTCTTTGTCTGTACCTAGCTCCTGTCAGTCTGTACCTAGCTCCTGTCAGTCTGTACCTAGCTCCTGTATGTCTGAACCTAGCTCCTGTCTGTCTCTCTGTCTGTCTGTCTGTCTCTCTGTCTGTACCTAGCTCCTGTCTTTCTGTCTGTACCTAGCTCCTGTCTGTCTGTCTGTCTGTCTGTCTAACTGTCTGTCTGTCTGTCTGTCTGTCTGTCTGTCTGTCTGTCTGTCTGTCTGTCTGTCTGTCTGTCTGTCTGTCTGTCTGTCTGTCTGTCTGTCTGTCTGTCTGTACCTAGCTCCTGTCTTTCTGTCTGTACCTAGCTCCTGTCTGTACCTAGCTCCTGTATGTACCTAGCTCTTGTCTGTACCTAGCTCCTCTCAGTCTGTACCTTGCTCCTGTCAGTCTGAACCTAGCTCTTGTCATTCTGAACCTAGCTCCTGTCAGTCTGAAACTAGCTCCTGTCAGTCTGAGCCTAGCTCCTGTCAGTCTGAACCTAGCTCCTGTCAGTTTGTCTGTCAGTCTGAACCTAGTTCCTGTCAGTCTGTCTGTCAGTCTGAACCTAGCTCCTGTCTGTCTCTCTCTGTCTGTCTGTCTCTCTGTCCGTACCTAGCTCCTGTCTTTGTCTGTACCTAGCTCCTATCGGTACCTAGCTCCTGTCTGTCTGTCTGTCTGTACCTAGCTCCTGTCTTTGTCTGTACCTAGCTCCTGTCTGTACCTAGCTCCTGTCTGTATCTAGCTCTTGTCTGTACCTAGCTTCTGTCAGTCTGTACCTAGCTCCTGTCAGTCTGAACCTAGCTCCTGTCAGTCTGTCTGTCAGTCTGAACCTAGCTCCTGTCAGTCTGTCTGTCAGTCTGAACCTAGCTCCTGTCTGTCTCTCTCTGTCTGTCTGTCTGTCTGTCTGTCTGTCTGTCTGTCTGTCTGTCTGTCTGTCTGTCTGTCTGTCTGTCTGTCTGTCTGTCTGTCTGTCTGTCTGTCTGTCTGTCTGTCTGCAACTAGCTCCTGTCTTTGTCTGTACCTAGCTCCTGTCTGTACCTAGCTCCTGTCTGTACCTAGCTCCTGTCAGTCTATACCTAGCTCCTGTCAGTCTAAACCTAGCTCCTGTCAGTCTGAACCGAGCTCCTGTCAGTCTGAACCTAGCTCCTGTCAGTCTGAACCTAGCTCCTGTCAGTCTGTCTGTCTGTCTGTACCTAGCTCCTGTCTTTCTGCCTGTACCTAGCTCCTGTCTGTACCTAACTCTTGTCTGTACCTAGCTCCTGTCAGTCTGAACCTAGCTCCTGTCAGTCTGTACCTAACTCCTGTCAGTCTGTACGTAGCTCCTGTCAGTCTGAACCTAGCTCCTGTCAGTCTGAACCTAGCTCCTGTCAGTCTGTCTGTCAGTCTGTACCTAGCTCCTGTCAGTCTGTACCTAGCTCCTGTCAGTCTGAACCTAGCTCCTGTCAGTCTGAATCTAGCTCCTGTCAGTCTGAACCTAGCTCCTGTCAGTCTGAACCTAGCTCCTGTCAGTCTGTCTGTCTGTCTGTACCTAGCTCCTGTCTTTCTGCCTGTACCTAGTTCCTGTCTGTACCTAGCTCTTGTCTGTACCTAGCTCCTGTCTGTCTGTATCTAGCTCCTGTCAGTCTGTACCTAGCTCCTGTCAGTCTGTCTGTCTGTCTGCACCTAGCTCCTGTCTTTGTCTGTACCTAGCTCCTGTCTGTACCTAGCTCCTGTCTGTACCTAGCTCCTGTCTGTACCTAGCTCCTGTCAGTCTGTACCTAGCTCCTGTCAGTCTAAACCTAGCTCCTGTCAGTCTGAACCTAGCTCCTGTCAGTCTGAACCTAGCTCCTGTCAGTCTGAACCTAGCTCCTGTCAGTCTGTCTGTCTGTCTGTACCTAGCTCCTGTCTTTCTGCCTGTACCTAGCTCCTGTCTGTAACTAACTCTTGTCTGTACCTAGCTCCTGTCAGTCTGAACCTAGCTCCTGTCAGTCTGTACCTAACTCCTGTCAGTCTGTACGTAGCTCCTGTCAGTCTGAACCTAGCTCCTGTCAGTCTGAACCTAGCTCCTGTCAGTCTGAACCTAGCTCCTGTCAGTCTGAACCTAGCTCCTGTCAGTCTGTCCTGCTCCTGTCTGTCTGTACCTAGCTCCTGTCAGTCTGTACCTAGCTCCTGTCAGTCTGAACCTAGCTCCTGTCAGTCTGTACGCTGTACTGCCTGTCACGTCTGTACCTAGCTCCTGTCAGTCTGAACCTAGCTCCTGTCTGTCTGTCTGTCTGTCTGTCTGTCTGTCTGTCTGTCTGTCTGTCTGTCTGTCTGTCTGTCTGTCTGTCTGTCTGTCTGTCTGTCTGTCTGTCTGTCTGTCTGTACCTAGCTCCTGTCTTTCTGTCTGTACCTAGCTCCTGTCAGTCTGAACCTAGCTCCTGTCAGTCCTGTCTGTCTGTCTGTACCTAGCTCCTGTCTTTCTGCCTGTACCTAGCTCCTGTCGTGTGACCTAGCTCTTGTCTGCTGACCTAGCTCCTGTCAGTCTGAACCTAGCTCCTGTCAGTCTGTAGCCTAGCTCCTGTCAGTCTGTACGTAGCTCCTGTCAGTCTGAACCTAGCTCCTGTCAGTCTGAACCTAGCTCCTGTCAGTCTGTCTGTCAGTCTGTACCTAGCTCCTGTCAGTCTGTACCTAGCTCCTGTCAGTCTGAACCTAGCTCCTGTCAGTCTGAATCTAGCTCCTGTCAGTCTGAACCTAGCTCCTGTCAGTCTGAACCTAGCTCCTGTCAGTCTGTCTGTCTGTCTGTACCTAGCTCCTGTCTTTCTGCCTGTACCTAGTTCCTGTCTGTACCTAGCTCTTGTCTGTAGCCTAGCTGCCTGTCTGTCTGTATCTAGCTCCTGTCAGTCTGTACCTAGCTCCTGTCAGTCTGTCTGTCTGTCTGCACCTAGCTCCTGTCTTTGTCTGTACCTAGCTCCTGTCTGTACCTAGCTCCTGTCTGTACCTAGCTCCTGTCTGTACCTAGCTCCTGTCAGTCTGTACCTAGCTCCTGTCAGTCTAAACCTAGCTCCTGTCAGTCTGAACCTAGCTCCTGTCAGTCTGAACCTAGCTCCTGTCAGTCTGAACCTAGCTCCTGTCAGTCTGTCTGTCTGTCTGTACCTAGCTCCTGTCTTTCTGCCTGTACCTAGCTCCTGTCTGTAACTAACTCCTTGTCTGTACCTAGCTCCTGTCAGTCTGAACCTAGCTCCTGTCAGTCTGTACCTAACTCCTGTCAGTCTGTACGTAGCTCCTGTCAGTCTGAACCTAGCTCCTGTCAGTCTGAACCTAGCTCCTGTCAGTCTGAACCTAGCTCCTGTCAGTCTGAACCTAGCTCCTGTCAGTCTGTCTGTCTGTCTGTCTGTACCTAGCTCCTGTCAGTCTGTACCTAGCTCCTGTCAGTCTGAACCTAGCTCCTGTCAGTCTGTACCTTACTCCTGTCAGTCTGTACCTAGCTCCTGTCAGTCTGAACCTAGCTCCTGTCTGTCTGTCTGTCTGTCTGTCTGTCTGTCTGTCTGTCTGTCTGTCTGTCTGTCTGTCTGTCTGTCTGTCTGTCTGTCTGTCTGTCTGTCTGTACCTAGCTCCTGTCTTTCTGTCTGTACCTAGCTCCTGTCAGTCTGAACCTAGCTCCTGTCAGTCTGAACCTAGCTCCTGTCAGTCTGAACCTAGCTCCTGTCAGTCTGTCTGTCAGTCTGAACCTAGCTCCTGTCAGTCTGTCTGTCAGTCTGAACCTAGCTCCTGTCAGTCTGAACCTAGATCCTGTCAGTCTGAACCTAGCTCCTGTCAGTCTGTCTGTCTGTCTGCACCTAGCTCCTGTCTTTGTCTGTACCTAGCTCCTGTCTGTATCTAGCTCCTGTCTGTACCTAGCTCCTGTCTGTACCTAGCTCCTGTCAGTCTGTACCTAGCTCCTGTCAGTCTAAACCTAGCTCCTGTCAGTCTGAACCTAGCTCCTGTCAGTCTGAACCTAGCTCCTGTCAGTCTGAACCTAGCTCCTGTCAGTCTGAACCTAGCTCCTGTCAGTCTGTCTGTCTGTCTGTACCTAGCTCCTGTCTTTCTGCCTGTACCTAGCTCCTGTCTGTAACTAACTCTTGTCTGTACCTAGCTCCTGTCAGTCTGAACCTAGCTCCTGTCAGTCTGTACCTAACTCCTGTCAGTCTGTACGTAGCTCCTGTCAGTCTGAACCTAGCTCCTGTCAGTCTGAACCTAGCTCCTGTCAGTCTGTCTGTCAGTCTGTACCTAGCTCCTGTCAGTCTGTACCTAGCTCCTGTCAGTCTGTACCTAGCTCCTGTCAGTCTGTACCTAGCTCCTGTATGTCTGAACCTAGCTCCTGTCTGTCTCTCTGTCTGTCTGTCTGTCTCTCTGTCTGTACCTAGCTCCTGTCTTTCTGTCTGTACCTAGCTCCTGTCTGTCTGTCTGTCTGTCTGTCTGTCTGTCTGTCTGTCTGTCTGTCTGTCTGTCTGTCTGTCTGTCTGTCTGTCTGTCTGTCTGTCTGTCTGTCTGTCTGTCTGTCTGTCTGTCTGTCTGTCTGTCTGTCTGTCTGTACCTAGCTACTGTCTTTCTGTCTGTACCTAGCTCCTGTCTGTACCTAGCTCCTGTATGTACCTAGCTCTTGTCTGTACCTAGCTCCTGTCTGTCTGTCTGTCTGTACCTAGCTCCTGTCTTTCTGCCTGTACCTAGCTCCTGTCTGTACCTTGCTCCTGTCAGTCTGAACCTAGCTCTTGTCATTCTGAACCTAGCTCCTGTCAGTCTGAAACTAGCTCCTGTCAGTCTGAGCCTAGCTCCTGTCAGTCTGAACCTAGCTCCTGTCAGTTTGTCTGTCAGTCTGAACCTAGCTCCTGTCAGTCTGTCTGTCAGTCTGAACCTAGCTCCTGTCTGTCTCTCTCTGTCTGTCTGTCTCTCTGTCCGTACCTAGCTCCTGTCTTTGTCTGTACCTAGCTCCTATCGGTACCTAGCTCCTGTCTGTCTGTCTGTCTGTACCTAGCTCCTGTCTTTGTCTGTACCTAGCTCCTGTCTGTACCTAGCTCCTGTCAGTCTATACCTAGCTCCTGTCAGTCTAAACCTAGCTCCTGTCAGTCTGAACCGAGCTCCTGTCAGTCTGAACCTAGCTCCTGTCAGTCTGAACCTAGCTCCTGTCAGTCTTTCTGTCTGTCTGTACCTAGCTCCTGTCTTTCTGCCTGTACCTAGCTCCTGTCTGTACCTAACTCTTGTCTGTACCTAGCTCCTGTCAGTCTGAACCTAGCTCCTGTCAGTCTGTACCTAACTCCTGTCAGTCTGTACGTAGCTCCTGTCAGTCTGAACCTAGCTCCTGTCAGTCTGAACCTAGCTCCTGTCAGTCTGTCTGTCAGTCTGTACCTAGCTCCTGTCAGTCTGTACCTAGCTCCTGTCAGTCTGAACCTAGCTCCTGTCAGTCTGAATCTAGCTCCTGTCAGTCTGAACCTAGCACCTGTCAGTCTGAACCTAGCTCCTGTCAGTCTGTCTGTCTGTCTGTACCTAGCTCCTGTCTTTCTGCCTGTACCTAGCTCCTGTCTGTACCTAGCTCTTGTCTGTACCTAGCTCCTGTCTGTCTGTATCTAGCTCCTGTCAGTCTGTACCTAGCTCCTGTCAGTCTGTCTGTCTGTCTGCACCTAGCTCCTGTCTTTGTCTGTACCTAGCTCCTGTCTGTACCTAGCTCCTGTCTGTACCTAGCTCCTGTCTGTACCTAGCTCCTGTCAGTCTGTACCTAGCTCCTGTCAGTCTAAACCTAGCTCCTGTCAGTCTGAACCTAGCTCCTGTCAGTCTGAACCTAGCTCCTGTCAGTCTGAACCTAGCTTCTGTCAGTCTGTCTGTCTGTCTGTACCTAGCTCCTGTCTTTCTGCCTGTACCTAGCTCCTGTCTGTAACTAACTCTTGTCTGTACCTAGCTCCTGTCAGTCTGAACCTAGCTCCTGTCAGTCTGTACCTAACTCCTGTCAGTCTGTACGTAGCTCCTGTCAGTCTGAACCTAGCTCCTGTCAGTCTGAACCTAGCTCCTGTCAGTCTGTCTGTCAGTCTGTACCTAGCTCCTGTCAGTCTGTACCTAGCTCCTGTCAGTCTGTACCTAGCTCCTGTCAGTCTGTACCTAGCTCCTGTATGTCTTAACCTAGCTCCTGTCTGTCTCTCTGTCTGTCTGTCTGTCTCTCTGTCTGTACCTAGCTCCTGTCTTTCTGTCTGTACCTAGCTCCTGTCTGTCTGTCTGTCTGTCTGTCTGTCTGTCTGTCTGTCTGTCTGTCTGTCTGTCTGTCTGTCTGTCTGTCTGTCTGTCTGTCTGTCTGTCTGTCTGTCTGTCTGTCTGTCTGTCTGTCTGTCTGTCTGTCTGTCTGTACCTAGCTCCTGTCTTTCTGTCTGTACCTAGCTCCTGTCTGTACCTAGCTCCTGTATGTACCTAGCTCTTGTCTGTACCTAGCTCCTGTCAGTCTGTACCTTGCTCCTGTCAGTCTGAACCTAGCTCTTGTCATTCTGAACCTAGCTCCTGTCAGTCTGAAACTAGCTCCTGTCAGTCTGAGCCTAGCTCCTGTCAGTCTGAACCTAGCTCCTGTCAGTTTGTCTGTCAGTCTGAACCTAGCTCCTGTCAGTCTGTCTGTCAGTCTGAACCTAGCTCCTGTCTGTCTCTCTCTGTCTGTCTGTCTGTCTCTCTGTCCGTACCTAGCTCCTGTCTTTGTCTGTACCTAGCTCCTATCGGTACCTAGCTCCTGTCTGTCTGTCTGTCTGTACCTAGCTCCTGTCTTTGTCTGTACCTAGCTCCTGTCTGTACCTAGCTCCTGTCTGTATATAGCTCTTGTCTGTACCTAGCTCCTGTCTGTACCTAGCTCCTGTCAGTCTGTACCTAGCTCTTGTCAGTCTGAACCTAGCTCCTGTCTGTCTCTCTCTGTCTGTCTGTCTGTCTCTCTGTCTGTACCTAGCTCCTGTCTTTGTCTGTACCTAGCTCCTGTCTGTACCTAGCTCCTGTCTGTCTGTCTGTACCTAGCTCCTGTCTTTGTCTGTGACTAGCTCCTGTCTGTACCTAGCTCCTGTCTGTACCTAGCTCCTGTTTGTACCTAGCTTCTGTCAGTCTGTACCTAGCTCCTGTCAGTCTGAACCTAGCTCCTGTCAGTCTGAACCTAGCTCCTGTCAGTCTGTCTGTCTGTCTGTACCTAGCTCCTGTCTTTGTCTGTACCTAGCTTCTGTCTGTACCTAGCTCCTGTCTGTCTGTACCTAGCTCCTGTCTTTGTCTGTACCTAGCTCCTGTCTGTACCTAGCTCCTGTCTGTACCTAGCTCCTGTCTGTACCTAGCTTCTGTCAGTCTGTACCTAACTCCTGTCAGTCTAAACCTAGCTCCTGTCAGTCTGAACCTAGCTCCTGTCAGTCTGAACCTAGCTCCTGTCAGTATGAACCTAGCTCCTGTCAGTCTGTCTGTCTGTCTGTCTGTACCTAGCTCCTGTCAGTCTGTACCTAGCTCCTGTCAGTCTGAACCTAGCTCCTGTCAGTCTGTACCTAACTCCTGTCAGTCTGTACCTAGCTCCTGTCAGTCTGAACCTAGCTCCTGTCTGTCTGTCTGTCTGTCTGTCTGTCTGTCTGTCTGTCTCTCTGTCTGTACCTAGCTCCTGTCTTTCTGTCTGTACCTAGCTCCTGTCTGTCTGTCTGTCTGTCTGTCTGTCTGTCTGTCTGTCTGTCTGTCTGTCTGTCTGTCTGTCTGTCTGTCTGTCTGTCTGTCTGTCTGTCTGTACCTAGCTCCTGTCTTTCTGTCTGTACCTAGCTCCTGTCTCCACCTAGCTCCTGTCTGTACCTAGCTCCTGTCTGTACCTAGCTCCTGTCAGTCTGTACCTAGCTCCTGTCAGTCTGAACCTAGCTCCTGTCAGTCTGAATCTAGCTCCTGTCAGTCTGAACCTAGCTCCTGTCAGTCTGTCTGTCAGTCTGAACCTAGCTCCTGTCAGTCTGTCTGTCAGTCTGAACCTAGCTCCTGTCAGTCTGAACCTAGATCCTGTCAGTCTGAACCTAGCTCCTGTCAGTCTGTCTGTCTGTCTGCACCTAGCTCCTGTCTTTGTCTGTACCTAGCTCCTGTCTGTACCTAGCTCCTGTCTGTACCTAGCTCCTGTCAGTCTGTACCTAGCTCCTGTCAGTCTAAACCTAGCTCCTGTCAGTCTGAACCTAGATCCTGTCAGTCTGAACCTAGCTCCTGTCAGTCTGAACCTAGTTCCTGTCAGTCTGAACCTAGCTCCTGTCAGTCTGTCTGTCTGTCTGTACCTAGCTCCTGTCTTTCTGCATGTACCTAGCTCCTGTCTGTAACTAACTCTTGTCTGTACCTAGCTCCTGTCAGTCTGAACCTAGCTCCTGTCAGTCTGTACCTAACTCCTGTCAGTCTGTACGTAGCTCCTGTCATTCTGAACCTAGCTCCTGTCAGTCTGAACCTAGCTCCTGTCAGTCTGTCTGTCAGTCTGTACCTAGCTCCTGTCAGTCTGTACCTAGCTCCTGTCAGTCTGTACCTAGCTCCTGTATGTCTGAACCTAGCTCCTGTCTGTCTCTCTGTCTGTCTGTCTGTCTCTCTGTCTGTACCTAGCTCCTGTCTTTCTGTCTGTACCTAGCTCCTGTCTGTCTGTCTGTCTGTCTGTCTGTCTGTCTGTCTGTCTGTCTGTCTGTCTGTCTGTCTGTCTGTCTGTCTGTCTGTACCTAGCTCATGTCTTTCTGTCTGTACCTAGCTCCTGTCTGTACCTAGCTCCTGTATGTACCTAGCTCTTGTCTGTACCTAGCTCCTGTCAGTCTGTACCTTGCTCCTGTCAGTCTGAACCTAGCTCTTGTCATTCTGAACCTAGCTCCTGTCAGTCTGAAACTAGCTCCTGTCAGTCTGAGCCTAGCTCCTGTCAGTCTGAACCTAGCTCCTGTCAGTTTGTCTGTCAGTCTGAACCTAGCTCCTGTCAGTCTGTCTGTCAGTCTGAACCTAGCTCCTGTCTGTCTCTCTCTGTCTGTCTGTCTGTCTCTCTGTCCGTACCTAGCTCCTGTCTTTGTCTGTACCTAGCTCCTATCGGTACCTAGCTCCTGTCTGTCTGTCTGTCTGTACCTAGCTCCTGTCTTTGTCTGTACCTAGCTCCTGTCTGTACCTAGCTCCTGTCTGTATCTAGCTCTTGTCTGTACCTAGCTCCTGTCTGTACCTAGCTCCTGTCAGTCTGTACCTAGCTCTTGTCAGTCTGAACCTAGCTCCTGTCTGTCTCTCTCTGTCTGTCTGTCTGTCTCTCTGTCTGTACCTAGCTCCTGTCTTTGTCTGTACCTAGCTCCTGTCTGTCTGTCTGTACCTAGCTCCTGTCTTTGTCTGTACCTAGCTCCTGTCTGTACCTAGCTCCTGTCTGTACCTAGCTCCTGTTTGTACCTAGCTCCTGTCTGTCTGTCTGTCTGTCTGTCTGTCTGTCTGTCTGTCTGTCTGTCTGTCTGTCTGTCTGTCTGTCTGTCTGTCTGTCTGTCTGTCTGTCTGTCTGTCTGTCTGTCTGTCTGTACCTAGCTCCTGTCTTTCTGTCTGTACCTAGCTCCTGTCTCCACCTAGCTCCTGTCTGTACCTAGCTCCTGTCTGTACCTAGCTCCTGTCAGTCTGTACCTAGCTCCTGTCAGTCTGAACCTAGCTCCTGTCAGTCTGAACCTAGCTCCTGTCAGTCTGAACCTAGCTCCTGTCAGTCTGTCTGTCAGTCTGAACCTAGCTCCTGTCAGTCTGTCTGTCAGTCTGAACCTAGCTCCTGTCAGTCTGAACCTAGCTCCTGTCAGTCTGAACCTAGCTCCTGTCAGTCTGAACCTAGCTCCTGTCAGTCTGAATCTAGCTCCTGTCAGTCTGTCTGTCTGTCTGTACCTAGCTCCTGTCTTTCTGCCTGTACCTAGCTCCTGTCTGTAACTAACTATTGTCTGTACCTAGCTCCTGTCAGTCTGAACCTAGCTCCTGTCAGTCTGTACCTAACTCCTGTCAGTCTGTACGTAGCTCCTGTCAGTCTGAACCTAGCTCCTGTCAGTCTGAACCTAGCTCCTGTCAGTCTGTCTGTCAGTCTGTACCTAGCTCCTGTCAGTCTGTACCTAGCTCCTGTCAGTCTGTACCTAGCTCCTGTCAGTCTGTACCTAGCTCCTGTATGTCTGAACCTAGCTCCTGTCTGTCTCTCTGTCTGTCTGTCTGTCTCTCTGTCTGTACCTAGCTCCTGTCTTTCTGTCTGTACCTAGCTCCTGTCTGTCTGTCTGTCTGTCTGTCTGTCTGTCTGTCTGTCTGTCTGTCTGTCTGTCTGTCTGTCTGTCTGTCTGTCTGTCTGTCTGTCTGTCTGTCTGTCTGTACCTAGCTCCTGTCTTTCTGTCTGTACCTAGCTCCTGTCTGTACCTAGCTCCTGTATGTACCTAGCTCTTGTCTGTACCTAGCTCCTGTCAGTCTGTACCTTGCTCCTGTCAGTCTGAACCTAGCTCTTGTCATTCTGAACCTAGCTCCTGTCAGTCTGAAACTAGCTCCTGTCAGTCTGAGCCTAGCTCCTGTCAGTCTGAACCTAGCTCCTGTCAGTTTGTCTGTCAGTCTGAACCTAGCTCCTGTCAGTCTGTCTGTCAGTCTGAACCTAGCTCCTGTCTGTCTCTCTCTGTCTGTCTGTCTGTCTGTCTCTCTGTCCGTACCTAGCTCCTGTCTTTGTCTGTACCTAGCTCCTATCGGTACCTAGCTCCTGTCTGTCTGTCTGTCTGTACCTAGCTCCTGTCTTTGTCTGTACCTAGCTCCTGTCTGTACCTAGCTCCTGTCTGTATATAGCTCTTGTCTGTACCTAGCTCCTGTCTGTACCTAGCTCCTGTCAGTCTGTACCTAGCTCTTGTCAGTCTGAACCTAGCTCCTGTCTGTCTCTCTCTGTCTGTCTGTCTGTCTCTCTGTCTGTACCTAGCTCCTGTCTTTGTCTGTACCTAGCTCCTGTCTGTACCTAGCTCCTGTCTGTCTGTCTGTACCTAGCTCCTGTCTTTGTCTGTGCCTAGCTCCTGTCTGTACCTAGCTCCTGTCTGTACCTAGCTCCTGTTTGTACCTAGCTTCTGTCAGTCTGTACCTAGCTCCTGTCAGTCTGAACCTAGCTCCTGTCAGTCTGAACCTAGCTCCTGTCAGTCTGTCTGTCTGTCTGTACCTAGCTCCTGTCTTTGTCTGTACCTAGCTTCTGTCTGTACCTAGCTCCTGTCTGTCTGTACCTAGCTCCTGTCTTTGTCTGTACCTAGCTCCTGTCTGTACCTAGCTCCTGTCTGTACCTAGCTCCTGTCTGTACCTAGCTTCTGTCAGTCTGTACCTAACTCCTGTCAGTCTAAACCTAGCTCCTGTCAGTCTGAACCTAGCTCCTGTCAGTCTGAACCTAGCTCCTGTCAGTCTGAACCTAGCTCCTGTCAGTCTGTCTGTCTGTCTGTCTGTCTGTACCTAGCTACTGTCAGTCTGTACCTAGCTCCTGTCAGTCTGAACCTAGCTCCTGTCAGTCTGTACCTAACTCCTGTCAGTCTGTACCTAGCTCCTGTCAGTCTGAACCTAGCTCCTGTCTGTCTGTCTGTCTGTCTGTCTGTCTGTCTGTCTGTCTGTCTCTCTGTCTGTACCTAGCTCCTGTCTTTCTGTCTGTACCTAGCTCCTGTCTGTCTGTCTGTCTGTCTGTCTGTCTGTCTGTCTGTCTGTCTGTCTGTCTGTCTGTCTGTCTGTCTGTCTGTCTGTCTGTCTGTCTGTATGTCTGTCTGTCTGTCTGTCTGTCTGTACCTAGCTCCTGTCTTTCTGTCTGTACCTAGCTCCTGTCTCCACCTAGCTCCTGTCTGTACCTAGCTCCTGTCTGTACCTAGCTCCTGTCAGTCTGTACCTAGCTCCTGTCAGTCTGAACCTAGCTCCTGTCAGTCTGAATCTAGCTCCTGTCAGTCTGAACCTAGCTCCTGTCAGTCTGTCTGTCAGTCTGAACCTAGCTCCTGTCAGTCTGTCTGTCAGTCTGAACCTAGCTCCTGTCAGTCTGAACCTAGATCCTGTCAGTCTGAACCTAGCTCCTGTCAGTCTGTCTGTCTGTCTGCACCTAGCTCCTGTCTTTGTCTGTACCTAGCTCCTGTCTGTACCTAGCTCCTGTCTGTACCTAGCTCCTGTCAGTCTGTACCTAGCTCCTGTCAGTCTAAACCTAGCTCCTGTCAGTCTGAACCTAGATCCTGTCAGTCTGAACCTAGCTCCTGTCAGTCTGAACCTAGTTCCTGTCAGTCTGAACCTAGCTCCTGTCAGTCTGTCTGTCTGTCTGTACCTAGCTCCTGTCTTTCTGCATGTACCTAGCTCCTGTCTGTAACTAACTCTTGTCTGTACCTAGCTCCTGTCAGTCTGAACCTAGCTCCTGTCAGTCTGTACCTAACTCCTGTCAGTCTGTACGTAGCTCCTGTCATTCTGAACCTAGCTCCTGTCAGTCTGAACCTAGCTCCTGTCAGTCTGTCTGTCAGTCTGTACCTAGCTCCTGTCAGTCTGTACCTAGCTCCTGTCAGTCTGTACCTAGCTCCTGTATGTCTGAACCTAGCTCCTGTCTGTCTCTCTGTCTGTCTGTCTGTCTCTCTGTCTGTACCTAGCTCCTGTCTTTCTGTCTGTACCTAGCTCCTGTCTGTCTGTCTGTCTGTCTGTCTGTCTGTCTGTCTGTCTGTCTGTCTGTCTGTCTGTCTGTCTGTCTGTCTGTCTGTACCTAGCTCATGTCTTTCTGTCTGTACCTAGCTCCTGTCTGTACCTAGCTCCTGTATGTACCTAGCTCTTGTCTGTACCTAGCTCCTGTCAGTCTGTACCTTGCTCCTGTCAGTCTGAACCTAGCTCTTGTCATTCTGAACCTAGCTCCTGTCAGTCTGAAACTAGCTCCTGTCAGTCTGAGCCTAGCTCCTGTCAGTCTGAACCTAGCTCCTGTCAGTTTGTCTGTCAGTCTGAACCTAGCTCCTGTCAGTCTGTCTGTCAGTCTGAACCTAGCTCCTGTCTGTCTCTCTCTGTCTGTCTGTCTGTCTCTCTGTCCGTACCTAGCTCCTGTCTTTGTCTGTACCTAGCTCCTATCGGTACCTAGCTCCTGTCTGTCTGTCTGTCTGTACCTAGCTCCTGTCTTTGTCTGTACCTAGCTCCTGTCTGTACCTAGCTCCTGTCTGTATCTAGCTCTTGTCTGTACCTAGCTCCTGTCTGTACCTAGCTCCTGTCAGTCTGTACCTAGCTCTTGTCAGTCTGAACCTAGCTCCTGTCTGTCTCTCTCTGTCTGTCTGTCTGTCTCTCTGTCTGTACCTAGCTCCTGTCTTTGTCTGTACCTAGCTCCTGTCTGTCTGTCTGTACCTAGCTCCTGTCTTTGTCTGTACCTAGCTCCTGTCTGTACCTAGCTCCTGTCTGTACCTAGCTCCTGTTTGTACCTAGCTCCTGTCTGTCTGTCTGTCTGTCTGTCTGTCTGTCTGTCTGTCTGTCTGTCTGTCTGTCTGTCTGTCTGTCTGTCTGTCTGTCTGTCTGTCTGTCTGTCTGTCTGTCTGTCTGTCTGTACCTAGCTCCTGTCTTTCTGTCTGTACCTAGCTCCTGTCTCCACCTAGCTCCTGTCTGTACCTAGCTCCTGTCTGTACCTAGCTCCTGTCAGTCTGTACCTAGCTCCTGTCAGTCTGAACCTAGCTCCTGTCAGTCTGAACCTAGCTCCTGTCAGTCTGAACCTAGCTCCTGTCAGTCTGTCTGTCAGTCTGAACCTAGCTCCTGTCAGTCTGTCTGTCAGTCTGAACCTAGCTCCTGTCAGTCTGAACCTAGCTCCTGTCAGTCTGAACCTAGCTCCTGTCAGTCTGAACCTAGCTCCTGTCAGTCTGAATCTAGCTCCTGTCAGTCTGTCTGTCTGTCTGTACCTAGCTCCTGTCTTTCTGCCTGTACCTAGCTCCTGTCTGTAACTAACTATTGTCTGTACCTAGCTCCTGTCAGTCTGAACCTAGCTCCTGTCAGTCTGTACCTAACTCCTGTCAGTCTGTACGTAGCTCCTGTCAGTCTGAACCTAGCTCCTGTCAGTCTGAACCTAGCTCCTGTCAGTCTGTCTGTCAGTCTGTACCTAGCTCCTGTCAGTCTGTACCTAGCTCCTGTCAGTCTGTACCTAGCTCCTGTCAGTCTGTACCTAGCTCCTGTATGTCTGAACCTAGCTCCTGTCTGTCTCTCTGTCTGTCTGTCTGTCTCTCTGTCTGTACCTAGCTCCTGTCTTTCTGTCTGTACCTAGCTCCTGTCTGTCTGTCTGTCTGTCTGTCTGTCTGTCTGTCTGTCTGTCTGTCTGTCTGTCTGTCTGTCTGTCTGTCTGTCTGTCTGTCTGTCTGTCTGTACCTAGCTCCTGTCTTTCTGTCTGTACCTAGCTCCTGTCTGTACCTAGCTCCTGTATGTACCTAGCTCTTGTCTGTACCTAGCTCCTGTCAGTCTGTACCTTGCTCCTGTCAGTCTGAACCTAGCTCTTGTCATTCTGAACCTAGCTCCTGTCAGTCTGAAACTAGCTCCTGTCAGTCTGAGCCTAGCTCCTGTCAGTCTGAACCTAGCTCCTGTCAGTTTGTCTGTCAGTCTGAACCTAGCTCCTGTCAGTCTGTCTGTCAGTCTGAACCTAGCTCCTGTCTGTCTCTCTCTGTCTGTCTGTCTGTCTGTCTCTCTGTCCGTACCTAGCTCCTGTCTTTGTCTGTACCTAGCTCCTATCGGTACCTAGCTCCTGTCTGTCTGTCTGTCTGTACCTAGCTCCTGTCTTTGTCTGTACCTAGCTCCTGTCTGTACCTAGCTCCTGTCTGTATATAGCTCTTGTCTGTACCTAGCTCCTGTCTGTACCTAGCTCCTGTCAGTCTGTACCTAGCTCTTGTCAGTCTGAACCTAGCTCCTGTCTGTCTCTCTCTGTCTGTCTGTCTGTCTCTCTGTCTGTACCTAGCTCCTGTCTTTGTCTGTACCTAGCTCCTGTCTGTACCTAGCTCCTGTCTGTCTGTCTGTACCTAGCTCCTGTCTTTGTCTGTGCCTAGCTCCTGTCTGTACCTAGCTCCTGTCTGTACCTAGCTCCTGTTTGTACCTAGCTTCTGTCAGTCTGTACCTAGCTCCTGTCAGTCTGAACCTAGCTCCTGTCAGTCTGAACCTAGCTCCTGTCAGTCTGTCTGTCTGTCTGTACCTAGCTCCTGTCTTTGTCTGTACCTAGCTTCTGTCTGTACCTAGCTCCTGTCTGTCTGTACCTAGCTCCTGTCTTTGTCTGTACCTAGCTCCTGTCTGTACCTAGCTCCTGTCTGTACCTAGCTCCTGTCTGTACCTAGCTTCTGTCAGTCTGTACCTAACTCCTGTCAGTCTAAACCTAGCTCCTGTCAGTCTGAACCTAGCTCCTGTCAGTCTGAACCTAGCTCCTGTCAGTCTGAACCTAGCTCCTGTCAGTCTGTCTGTCTGTCTGTCTGTCTGTCTGTACCTAGCTACTGTCAGTCTGTACCTAGCTCCTGTCAGTCTGAACCTAGCTCCTGTCAGTCTGTACCTAACTCCTGTCAGTCTGTACCTAGCTCCTGTCAGTCTGAACCTAGCTCCTGTCTGTCTGTCTGTCTGTCTGTCTGTCTGTCTGTCTGTCTGTCTGTCTGTCTGTCTGTCTGTCTGTCTGTCTGTCTCTCTGTCTGTACCTAGCTCCTGTCTTTCTGTCTGTACCTAGCTCCTGTCTGTCTGTCTGTCTGTCTGTCTGTCTGTCTGTCTGTCTGTCTGTCTGTCTGTCTGTCTGTCTGTCTGTCTGTACCTAGCTCCTGTCTTTCTGTCTGTACCTAGCTCCTGTCTCCACCTAGCTCCTGTCTGTACCTAGCTCCTGTCTGTACCTAGCTCCTGTCAGTCTGTACCTAGCTCCTGTCAGTCTGAACCTAGCTCCTGTCAGTCTGAATCTAGCTCCTGTCAGTCTGAACCTAGCTCCTGTCAATCTGTCTGTCAGTCTGAACCTAGCTCCTGTCAGTCTGTCTGTCAGTCTGAACCTAGCTCCTGTCAGTCTGAACCTAGATCCTGTCAGTCTGAACCTAGCTCCTGTCAGTCTGTCTGTCTGTCTGCACCTAGCTCCTGTCTTTGTCTGTACCTAGCTCCTGTCTGTACCTAGCTCCTGTCTGTACCTAGCTCCTGTCAGTCTGTACCTAGCTCCTGTCAGTCTAAACCTAGCTCCTGTCAGTCTGAACCTAGCTCCTGTCAGTCTGAACCTAGCTCCTGTCAGTCTGAACCTAGTTCCTGTCAGTCTGAACCTAGCTCCTGTCAGTCTGTCTGTCTTTCTGTACCTAGCTCCTGTCTTTCTGCATGTACCTAGCTCCTGTCTGTAACTAACTCTTGTCTGTACCTAGCTCCTGTCAGTCTGAACCTAGCTCCTGTCAGTCTGTACCTAACTCCTGTCAGTCTGTACGTAGCTCCTGTCAGTCTGTCTGTCAGTCTGTACCTAGCTCCTGTCAGTCTGTACCTAGCTCCTGTCAGTCTGTACCTAGCTCCTGTCAGTCTGTACCTAGCTCCTGTATGTCTGAACCTAGCTCCTGTCTGTCTCTCTGTCTGTCTGTCTGTCTCTCTGTCTGTACCTAGCTCCTGTCTTTCTGTCTGTACCTAGCTCCTGTCTGTCTGTCTGTCTGTCTGTCTGTCTGTCTGTCTGTCTGTCTGTCTGTCTGTCTGTCTGTCTGTCTGTCTGTCTGTCTGTCTGTCTGTCTGTACCTAGCTCCTGTCTTTCTGTCTGTACCTAGCTCCTGTCTGTACCTAGCTCCTGTATGTACCTAGCTCTTGTCTGTACCTAGCTCCTGTCAGTCTGTACCTTGCTCCTGTCAGTCTGAACCTAGCTCTTGTCATTCTGAACCTAGCTCCTGTCAGTCTGAAACTAGCTCCTGTCAGTCTGAGCCTAGCTCTTGTCAGTCTGAACCTAGCTCCTGTCAGTTTGTCTGTCAGTCTGAACCTAGCTCCTGTCAGTCTGTCTGTCAGTCTGAACCTAGCTCCTGTCTGTCTCTCTCTGTCTGTCTGTCTGTCTCTCTGTCCGTACCTAGCTCCTGTCTTTGTCTGTACCTAGCTCCTATCGGTACCTAGCTCCTGTCTGTCTGTCTGTCTGTACCTAGCTCCTGTCTTTGTCTGTACCTAGCTCCTGTCTGTACCTAGCTCCTGTCTGTATCTAGCTCTTGTCTGTACCTAGCTTCTGTCAGTCTGTACCTAGCTCCTGTCAGTCTGAACCTAGCTCCTGTCAGTCTGTCTGTCAGTCTGAACCTAGCTCCTGTCAGTCTGTCTGTCAGTCTGAACCTAGCTCCTGTCTGTCTCTCTCTGTCTGTCTGTCTGTCTGTCTGTCTGTCTGTCTGTCTGTCTGTCTGTCTGTCTGTCTGTCTGTCTGTCTGTCTGTCTGCAACTAGCTCCTGTCTTTGTCTGTACCTATCTCCTGTCTGTACCTAGCTCCTGTCTGTACCTATCTCCTGTCAGTCTATACCTAGCTCCTGTCAGTCTAAACCTAGCTCCTGTCAGTCTGAACCGAGCTCCTGTCAGTCTGAACCTAGCTCCTGTCAGTCTGAACCTAGCTCCTGTCAGTCTGTCTGTCTGTCTGTACCTAGCTCCTGTCTTTCTGCCTGTACCTAGCTCCTGTCTGTACCTAACTCTTGTCTGTACCTAGCTCCTGTCAGTCTGAACCTAGCTCCTGTCAGTCTGTACCTAACTCCTGTCAGTCTGTACGTAGCTCCTGTCAGTCTGAACCTAGCTCCTGTCAGTCTGAACCTAGCTCCTGTCAGTCTGTCTGTCAGTCTGTACCTAGCTCCTGTCAGTCTGTACCTAGCTCCTGTCAGTCTGAACCTAGCTCCTGTCAGTCTGAATCTAGCTCCTGTCAGTCTGAACCTAGCTCCTGTCAGTCTGAACCTAGCTCCTGTCAGTCTGTCTGTCTGTCTGTACCTAGCTCCTGTCTTTGTCTGTACCTAGCTCCTATCGGTACCTAGCTCCTGTCTGTCTGTCTGTCTGTCTGTACCTAGCTCCTGTCTTTGTCTGTACCTAGCTCCTGTCTGTACCTAGCTCCTGTCTGTATCTAGCTCTTGTCTGTACCTAGCTTCTGTCAGTCTGTACCTAGCTCCTGTCAGTCTGAACCTAGCTCTTGTCATTCTGAACCTAGCTCCTGTCAGTCTGAAACTAGCTCCTGTCAGTCTGAGCCTAGCTCCTGTCAGTCTGAACCTAGCTCCTGTCAGTTTGTCTGTCAGTCTGAACCTAGCTCCTGTCAGTCTGTCTGTCAGTCTGAACCTAGCTCCTGTCTGTCTCTCTCTGTCTGTCTGTCTGTCTCTCTGTCCGTACCTAGCTCCTGTCTTTGTCTGTACCTAGCTCCTATCGGTACCTAGCTCCTGTCTGTCTGTCTGTCTGTACCTAGCTCCTGTCTTTGTCTGTACCTAGCTCCTGTCTGTACCTAGCTCCTGTCTGTATCTAGCTCTTGTCTGTACCTAGCTTCTGTCAGTCTGTACCTAGCTCCTGTCAGTCTGAACCTAGCTCCTGTCAGTCTGTCTGTCAGTCTGAACCTAGCTCCTGTCAGTCTGTCTGTCAGTCTGAACCTAGCTCCTGTCTGTCTCTCTCTGTCTGTCTGTCTGTCTGTCTGTCTGTCTGTCTGTCTGTCTGTCTGTCTGTCTGTCTGTCTGTCTGTCTGCAACTAGCTCCTGTCTTTGTCTGTACCTATCTCCTGTCTGTACCTAGCTCCTGTCTGTACCTAGCTCCTGTCAGTCTATACCTAGCTCCTGTCAGTCTAAACCTAGCTCCTGTCAGTCTGAACCGAGCTCCTGTCAGTCTGAACCTAGCTCCTGTCAGTCTGAACCTAGCTCCTGTCAGTCTGTCTGTCTGTCTGTACCTAGCTCCTGTCTTTCTGCCTGTACCTAGCTCCTGTCTGTACCTAACTCTTGTCTGTACCTAGCTCCTGTCAGTCTGAACCTAGCTCCTGTCAGTCTGTACCTAACTCCTGTCAGTCTGTACGTAGCTCCTGTCAGTCTGAACCTAGCTCCTGTCAGTCTGAACCTAGCTCCTGTCAGTCTGTCTGTCAGTCTGTACCTAGCTCCTGTCAGTCTGTACCTAGCTCCTGTCAGTCTGAACCTAGCTCCTGTCAGTCTGAATCTAGCTCCTGTCAGTCTGAACCTAGCTCCTGTCAGTCTGAACCTAGCTCCTGTCAGTCTGTCTGTCTGTCTGTACCTAGCTCCTGTCTTTGTCTGTACCTAGCTCCTATCGGTACCTAGCTCCTGTCTGTCTGTCTGTCTGTCTGTACCTAGCTCCTGTCTTTGTCTGTACCTAGCTCCTGTCTGTACCTAGCTCCTGTCTGTATCTAGCTCTTGTCTGTACCTAGCTTCTGTCAGTCTGTACCTAGCTCCTGTCAGTCTGAACCTAGCTCCTGTCAGTCTGTCTGTCAGTCTGAACATAGCTCCTGTCAGTCTGTCTGTCAGTCTGAACCTAGCTCCTGTCTGTCTCTCTCTGTCTGTCTGTCTGTCTGTCTGTCTGTCTGTCTGTCTGTCTGTCTGTCTGTCTGTCTGTCTGTCTGTCTGTCTGTCTGTCTGTCTGTCTGTCTGTCTGCAACTAGCTCCTGTCTTTGTCTGTACCTAGCTCCTGTCTGTACCTAGCTCCTGTCTGTACCTAGCTCCTGTCAGTCTATACCTAGCTCCTGTCAGTCTAAACCTAGCTCCTGTCAGTCTGAACCGAGCTCCTGTCAGTCTGAACCTAGCTCCTGTCAGTCTGAACCTAGCTCCTGTCAGTCTGTCTGTCTGTCTGTACCTAGCTCCTGTCTTTCTGCCTGTACCTAGCTCCTGTCTGTACCTAACTCTTGTCTGTACCTAGCTCCTGTCAGTCTGAACCTAGCTCCTGTCAGTCTGTACCTAACTCCTGTCAGTCTGTACGTAGCTCCTGTCAGTCTGAACCTAGCTCCTGTCAGTCTGAACCTAGCTCCTGTCAGTCTGTCTGTCAGTCTGTACCTAGCTCCTGTCAGTCTGTACCTAGCTCCTGTCAGTCTGAACCTAGCTCCTGTCAGTCTGAATCTAGCTCCTGTCAGTCTGAAACTAGCTCCTGTCAGTCTGAACCTAGCTCCTGTCAGTCTGTCTGTCTGTCTGTACCTAGCTCCTGTCTTTCTGCCTGTACCTAGCTCCTGTCTGTACCTAGCTCTTGTCTGTACCTAGCTCCTGTCTGTCTGTATCTAGCTCCTGTCAGTCTGTACCTAGCTCCTGTCAGTCTGAACCTAGCTCCTGTTAGTCTGTACCTAGCTCCTGTCAGTCTGTACCTCGCTCCT
>NC_138305.1:99377500-99387500 GCF_965601325.2 Salmo salar | reverse complement strand
TCTGTCTGTCTGTCTGTCTGTCTGTCTGTCTGTCTGTCTGTCTGTCTGTCTGTCTGTCTGTCTGTCTGTCTGTCTGTACCTAGCTCCTGTCTTTCTGTCTGTACCTAGCTCCTGTCTTTCTGTCTGTACCTAGCTCCTGTCTGCACCTAGCTCCTGTCTGTACCTAGCTCCTGTCTGTACCTAGCTCCTGTCAGTCTGTACCTAGCTCTTGTCAGTCTGAACCTAGCTCCTGTCAGTCTGAACCTAGCTCCTGTCAGTCTGAACCTAGCTCCTGTCAATCTGAACCTAGCTCCTGTCAGTCTGTCTGTCAGTCTGAACCTAGCTCCTGTCAGTCTGTCTGTCAGTCTGAACCTAGCTCCTGTCTGTCTCTCTCTGTCTGTCTGTCTGTCTCTCTGTCTGTACCTAGCTCCTGTCTTTGTCTGTACCTAGCTCCTGTCTGTACCTAGCTCCTGTCTGTCTGTCTGTACCTAGCTCCTGTCTTTGTCTGTGCCTAGCTCCTGTCTGTACCTAGCTCCTGTCTGTACCTAGCTCCTGTTTGTACCTAGCTTCTGTCAGTCTGTACCTAGCTCCTGTCAGTCTGAACCTAGCTCCTGTCAGTCTTAACCTAGCTCCTGTCAGTCTGTCTGTCTGTCTGTACCTAGCTCCTGTCTTTGTCTGTACCTAGCTTCTGTCTGTAACTAGCTCCTGTCTGTCTGTACCTAGCTCCTGTCTTTGTCTGTACCTAGCTCCTGTCTGTACCTAGCTCCTGTCTGTACCTAGCTTCTGTCAGTCTGTACCTAACTCCTGTCAGTCTAAACCTAGCTTCTGTCAGTCTGAACCTAGCTCCTGTCAGTCTGAACCTAGCTCCTGTCAGTCTGAACCTAGCTCCTGTCAGTCTGTCTGTCTGTCTGTACCTAGCTCCTGTCTTTCTGCCTGTACCTAGCTCCTGTCTGAACCTAGCTCTTGTCTGTACCTAGCTCCTGTCTGTCTGAACCTTGCTCCTGTCAGTCTGTACCTAACTCCTGTCAGTCTGTACCTAGCTCCTGTCAGTCTGAACCTAGCTCCTGTCAGTCTGTACCTAGCTCCTGTATGTCTGAACCTAGCTCCTGTCTGTCTGTCTCTCTGTCTGTCTGTCTGTCTGTCTGTCTGTCTGTCTGTCTGTCTGTCTGTCTGTCTGTCTGTCTCTCTGTCTGTACCTAGCTCCTGTCTTTCTGTCTGTACCTAGCTCCTGTCTGTCTGTCTGTCTGTCTGTCTGTCTGTCTGTCTGTCTGTCTGTCTGTCTGTCTGTCTGTCTGTCTGTCTGTCTGTCTGTCTGTCTGTCTGTCTGTACCTAGCTCCTGTCTTTCTGTCTGTACCTAGCTCCTGTCTGCACCTAGCTCCTGTCTGTACCTAGCTCCTGTCTGTACCTAGCTCCTGTCAGTCTGTACCTAGCTCCTGTCAGTCTGAACCTAGCTCCTGTCATTCTGAACCTAGTTCCTGTGAGTCTGAACCTAGCTCCTGTCAGTCTGTCTGTCTGTCTGTACCTAGCTCCTGTCTTTGTCTGTACCTAGCTCCTGTCTGTACCTAGCTCCTGTCTGTCTGTACCTAGCTCCTGTCTTTGTCTGTACGTAGCTCCTGTCTGTCTGTCTGTACCTAGCTCCTGTCTTTGTCAGTACCTAGCTCCTGTCTGTACCTAGCTCCTGTCTGTACCTAGCTCCTGTTTGTACCTAGCTTCTGTCAGTCTGTACCTAGCTCCTATCAGTCTGAACCTAGCTCCTGTCAGTCTGAACCTAGCTCCTGTCAGTCTGAACCTAGCTCCTGTCAGTCTGTCTGTCTGTCTGTACCTAGCTCCTGTCTTTGTCTGTAGCTAGCTCCTGTCAGTCTGAACCTAGCTCTTGTCAGTCTGAACCTAGCTCCTGTCAGTCTGAACCTAGTTCCTGTCAGTCTGAACCTAGCTCCTGTCAGTCTGTCTGTCTGTCTGTACCTAGCTCCTGTCTTTGTCTGTACCTAGCTCCTGTCTGTACCTAGCTCCTGTCTGTCTGTACCTAGCTCCTGTCTTTGTCTGTACCTAGCTCCTGTCTGTCTGTCTGTCTGTACCTAGCTCCTGTCTTTGTCTGTACCTAGCTCCTGTCTTTACCTAGCTCCTGTCTGTACCTAGCTCCTGTTTGTACCTAGCTTCTGTCAGTCTGTACCTAGCTCCTGTCAGTCTGAACCTAGCTCCTGTCAGTCTGAACCTAGCTCCTGTCAGTCTGAACCTAGCTCCTGTCAGTCTGAACCTAGCTCCTGTCAGTCTGTCTGTCTGTCTGTACCTAGCTCCTGTCTTTGTCTGTACCTAGCTCCTGTCTGTCTGTCTGTCTGTACCTAGCTCCTGTCTTTGTCTGTACCTAGCTCCTGTCTTTACCTAGCTCCTGTCTGTACCTAGCTCCTGTTTTTACCTAGCTTCTGTCAGTCTGTACCTAGCTCCTGTCAGTCTGAACCTAGCTCCTGTCAGTCTGAACCTAGCTCCTGTCAGTCTGAACCTAGCTCCTGTCAGTCTGAACCTAGCTCCTGTCAGTCTGTCTGTCTGTCTGTACCTAGCTCCTGTCTTTGTCTGTACCTAGCTCCTGTCTGTACCTAGCTCCTATCTGTCTGTACCTAGCTCCTGTCTTTGTCTGTACCTAGCTCCTGTCTGTACCTAGCTCCTGTTTGTACCTAGCTCCTGTCTGTACCTAGTTCATGTCAGTCTGTACCTAGCTCCTGTCAGTCTAAACCTAGCTCCTGTCAGTCTGAACCGAGCTCCTGTCAGTCTGAACCTAGCTCCTGTCAGTCTGAACCTAGCTCCTGTCAGTCTGTCTGTCTGTCTGTACCTAGCTCCTGTCTTTCTGCCTGTACCTAGCTCCTGTCTGTACCTAACTCTTGTCTGTACCTAGCTCCTGTCAGTCTGAACCTAGCTCCTGTCAGTCTGTACCTAACTCCTGTCAGTCTGTACGTAGCTCCTGTCAGTCTGAACCTAGCTCCTGTCAGTCTGAACCTAGCTCCTGTCAGTCTGTCTGTCAGTCTGTACCTAGCTCCTGTCAGTCTGTACCTAGCTCCTGTCAGTCTGAACCTAGCTCCTGTCAGTCTGAATCTAGCTCATGTCAGTCTGAACCTAGCTCCTGTCAGTCTGAACCTAGCTCCTGTCAGTCTGTCTGTCTGTCTGTACCTAGCTCCTGTCTTTCTGCCTGTACCTAGCTCCTGTCTGTACCTAGCTCTTGTCTGTACCTAGCTCCTGTCAGTCTGTACTTAGATCCTGTATGTCTGAACCGAGCTCCTGTCTGTCTCTCTGTCTGTCTGTCTGTCTGTCTGCTCTCGTCTGTACCTAGCTCCTGTCTGTCTGTCTGTCTGTCTGTCTGTCTGTCTGTCTGTCTGTCTGTCTGTCTGTCTGTCTGTCTGTCTGTCTGTCTGTCTGTCTGTCTGTCTGTCTGTCTGTCTGTCTGTCTGTCTGTACCTAGCTCCTGTCTTTCTGTCTGTACCTAGCTCCTGTCTTTCTGTCTGTACCTAGCTCCTGTCTGCACCTAGCTCCTGTCTGTACCTAGCTCCTGTCTGTACCTAGCTCCTGTCAATCTGTACCTAGCTCTTGTCAGTCTGAACCTAGCTCCTGTCAGTCTGAACCTAGCTCCTGTCAGTCTGAACCTAGCTCCTGTCAATCTGAACCTAGCTCCTGTCAGTCTGTCTGTCAGTCTGAACCTAGCTCCTGTCAGTCTGTCTGTCAGTCTGAACCTAGCTCCTGTCTGTCTCTCTCTGTCTGTCTGTCTGTCTCTCTGTCTGTACCTAGCTCCTGTCTTTGTCTGTACCTAGCTCCTGTCTGTACCTAGCTCCTGTCTGTCTGTCTGTACCTAGCTCCTGTCTTTGTCTGTGCCTAGCTCCTGTCTGTACCTAGCTCCTGTCTGTACCTAGCTCCTGTTTGTACCTAGCTTCTGTCAGTCTGTACCTAGCTCCTGTCAGTCTGAACCTAGCTCCTGTCAGTCTGAACCTAGCTCCTGTCAGTCTGTCTGTCTGTCTGTACCTAGCTCCTGTCTTTGTCTGTACCTAGCTTCTGTCTGTACCTAGCTCCTGTCTGTCTGTACCTAGCTCCTGTCTTTGTCTGTACCTAGCTCCTGTCTGTACCTAGCTCCTGTCTGTACCTAGCTTCTGTCAGTCTGTACCTAACTCCTGTCAGTCTAAACCTAGCTTCTGTCAGTCTGAACCTAGCTCCTGTCAGTCTGAACCTAGCTCCTGTCAGTCTGAACCTAGCTCCTGTCAGTCTGAACCTACCTCCTGTCAGTCTGTCTGTCTGTATGTACCTAGCTCCTGTCTTTCTGCCTGTACCTAGCTCCTGTCTGAACCTAGCTCTTGTCTGTACCTAGCTCCTGTCTGTCTGAACCTTGCTCCTGTCAGTCTGTACCTAACTCCTGTCAGTCTGTACCTAGCTCCTGTCAGTCTGAACCTAGCTCCTGTCAGTCTGTACCTAGCTCCTGTATGTCTGAACCTAGCTCCTGTCTGTCTGTCTCTCTGTCTGTCTGTCTGTCTGTCTGTCTGTCTGTCTGTCTGTCTGTCTGTCTGTCTGTCTGTCTGTCTGTCTGTCTGTCTGTACCTAGCTCCTGTCTGCACCTAGCTCCTGTCTGTACCTAGCTCCTGTCTGTACCTAGCTCCTGTCAGTCTGTACCTAGCTCCTGTCAGTCTGAACCTAGCTCCTGTCATTCTGAACCTAGTTCCTGTGAGTCTGAACCTAGCTCCTGTCAGTCTGTCTGTCTGTCTGTACCTAGCTCCTGTCTTTGTCTGTACCTAGCTCCTGTCTGTACCTAGCTCCTGTCTGTCTGTACCTAGCTCCTGTCTTTGTCTGTACGTAGCTCCTGTCTGTCTGTCTGTACCTAGCTCCTGTCTTTCTGTCTGTACCTAGCTCCTGTCTGCACCTAGCTCCTGTCTGTACCTAGCTCCTGTCTGTACCTAGCTCCTGTCAGTCTGTACCTAGCTCCTGTCAGTCTGAACCTAGCTCCTGTCATTCTGAACCTAGTTCCTGTGAGTCTGAACCTAGCTCCTGTCAGTCTGTCTGTCTGTCTGTAACTAGCTCCTGTCTTTGTCTGTACCTAGCTCCTGTCTGTACCTAGCTCCTGTCTGTCTGTACCTAGCTCCTGTCTTTGTCTGTACGTAGCTCCTGTCTGTCTGTCTGTACCTAGCTCCTGTCTTTGTCAGTACCTAGCTCCTGTCTGTACCTAGCTCCTGTCTGTACCTAGCTCCTGTTTGTACCTAGCTTCTGTCAGTCTGTACCTAGCTCCTATCAGTCTGAACCTAGCTCCTGTCAGTCTGAACCTAGCTCCTGTCAGTCTGAACCTAGCTCCTGTCAGTCTGTCTGTCTGTCTGTACCTAGCTCCTGTCTTTGTCTGTAGCTAGCTCCTGTCAGTCTGAACCTAGCTCTTGTCAGTCTGAACCTAGCTCCTGTCAGTCTGAACCTAGTTCCTGTCAGTCTGAACCTAGCTCCTGTCAGTCTGTCTGTCTGTCTGTACGTAGCTCCTGTGTTTGTCTGTACCTAGCTCCTGTCTGTACCTAGCTCCTGTCTGTCTGTACCTAGCTCCTGTCTTTGTCTGTACCTAGCTCCTGTCTGTCTGTCTGTCTGTACCTAGCTCCTGTCTTTGTCTGTACCTAGCTCCTGTCTTTACCTAGCTCCTGTCTGTACCTAGCTCCTGTTTGTACCTAGCTTCTGTCAGTCTGTACCTAGCTCCTGTCAGTCTGAACCTAGCTCCTGTCAGTCTGAACCTAGCTCCTGTCAGTCTGAACTAGCTCCTGTCAGTCTGTCTGTCTGTCTGTACCTAGCTCCTGTCTTTGTCTGTACCTAGCTCCTGTCTGTACCTAGCTCCTATCTGTCTGTACCTAGCTCCTGTCTGTACCTAGCTCCTGTTTGTACCTAGCTCCTGTCTGTACCGAGTTCATGTCAGTCTGTACCTAGCTCCTGTCAGTCTAAACCTAGCTCCTGTCAGTCTGAACCGAGCTCCTGTCAGTCTGAACCTAGCTCCTGTCAGTCTGTCTGTCTGTCTGTACCTAGCTCCTGTCTTTCTGCCTGTACCTAGCTCCTGTCTGTACCTAACTCTTGTCTGTACCTAGCTCCTGTCAGTCTGAACCTAGCTCCTGTCAGTCTGTACCTAACTCCTGTCAGTCTGTACGTAGCTCCTGTCAGTCTGAACCTAGCTCCTGTCAGTCTGAACCTAGCTCCTGTCAGTCTGTCTGTCAGTCTGTACCTAGCTCCTGTCAGTCTGTACCTAACTCCTGTCAGTCTGAACCTAGCTCCTGTCAGTCTGTCTGTCTGTCTGTACCTAGCTCCTGTCTTTCTGCCTGTACCTAGCTCCTGTCTGTACCTAGCTCTTGTCTGTACCTAGCTCCTGTCTGTCTGTATCTAGCTCCTGTCAGTCTGAACCTAGCTCCTGTCAGTCTGTCTGTCTGTCTGTACCTAGCTCCTGTCTTTGTCTGTACCTAGCTTCTGTCTGTACCTAGCTCCTGTCTGTCTGTACCTAGCTCCTGTCTTTGTCTGTACCTAGCTCCTGTCTGTACCTAGCTCCTGTCTGTACCTAGCTTCTGTCAGTCTGTACCTAACTCCTGTCAGTCTAAACCTAGCTTCTGTCAGTCTGAACCTAGCTCCTGTCAGTCTGAACCTAGCTCCTGTCAGTCTGAACCTAGCTCCTGTCAGTCTGTCTGTCTGTATGTACCTAGCTCCTGTCTTTCTGCCTGTACCTAGCTCCTGTCTGAACCTAGCTCTTGTCTGTACCTAGCTCCTGTCTGTCTGAACCTTGCTCCTGTCAGTCTGTACCTAACTCCTGTCAGTCTGTACCTAGCTCCTGTCAGTCTGAACCTAGCTCCTGTCAGTCTGTACCTAGCTCCTGTATGTCTGAACCTAGCTCCTGTCTGTCTGTCTCTCTGTCTGTCTGTCTGTCTGTCTGTCTGTCTGTCTGTCTGTCTGTCTCTCTGTCTGTACCTAGCTCCTGTCTTTCTGTCTGTACCTAGCTCCTGTCTGTCTGTCTGTCTGTCTGTCTGTCTGTCTGTCTGTCTGTCTGTCTGTCTGTCTGTCTGTCTGTCTGTCTGTCTGTCTGTCTGTACCTAGCTCCTGTCTGCACCTAGCTCCTGTCTGTACCTAGCTCCTGTCTGTACCTAGCTCCTGTCAGTCTGTACCTAGCTCCTGTCAGTCTGAACCTAGCTCCTGTCATTCTGAACCTAGTTCCTGTGAGTCTGAACCTAGCTCCTGTCAGTCTGTCTGTCTGTCTGTACCTAGCTCCTGTCTTTGTCTGTACCTAGCTCCTGTCTGTACCTAGCTCCTGTCTGTCTGTACCTAGCTCCTGTCTTTGTCTGTACGTAGCTCCTGTCTGTCTGTCTGTACCTAGCTCCTGTCTTTCTGTCTGTACCTAGCTCCTGTCTGCACCTAGCTCCTGTCTGTACCTAGCTCCTGTCTGTACCTAGCTCCTGTCAGTCTGTACCTAGCTCCTGTCAGTCTGAACCTAGCTCCTGTCATTCTGAACCTAGTTCCTGTGAGTCTGAACCTAGCTCCTGTCAGTCTGTCTGTCTGTCTGTAACTAGCTCCTGTCTTTGTCTGTACCTAGCTCCTGTCTGTACCTAGCTCCTGTCTGTCTGTACCTAGCTCCTGTCTTTGTCTGTACGTAGCTCCTGTCTGTCTGTCTGTACCTAGCTCCTGTCTTTGTCAGTACCTAGCTCCTGTCTGTACCTAGCTCCTGTCTGTACCTAGCTCCTGTTTGTACCTAGCTTCTGTCAGTCTGTACCTAGCTCCTATCAGTCTGAACCTAGCTCCTGTCAGTCTGAACCTAGCTCCTGTCAGTCTGAACCTAGCTCCTGTCAGTCTGTCTGTCTGTCTGTACCTAGCTCCTGTCTTTGTCTGTAGCTAGCTCCTGTCAGTCTGAACCTAGCTCTTGTCAGTCTGAACCTAGCTCCTGTCAGTCTGAACCTAGTTCCTGTCAGTCTGAACCTAGCTCCTGTCAGTCTGTCTGTCTGTCTGTACGTAGCTCCTGTGTTTGTCTGTACCTAGCTCCTGTCTGTACCTAGCTCCTGTCTGTCTGTACCTAGCTCCTGTCTTTGTCTGTACCTAGCTCCTGTCTGTCTGTCTGTCTGTACCTAGCTCCTGTCTTTGTCTGTACCTAGCTCCTGTCTTTACCTAGCTCCTGTCTGTACCTAGCTCCTGTTTGTACCTAGCTTCTGTCAGTCTGTACCTAGCTCCTGTCAGTCTGAACCTAGCTCCTGTCAGTCTGAACCTAGCTCCTGTCAGTCTGAACCTAGCTCCTGTCAGTCTGTCTGTCTGTCTGTACCTAGCTCCTGTCTTTGTCTGTACCTAGCTCCTGTCTGTACCTAGCTCCTATCTGTCTGTACCTAGCTCCTGTCTGTACCTAGCTCCTGTTTGTACCTAGCTCCTGTCTGTACCGAGTTCATGTCAGTCTGTACCTAGCTCCTGTCAGTCTAAACCTAGCTCCTGTCAGTCTGAACCGAGCTCCTGTCAGTCTGAACCTAGCTCCTGTCAGTCTGAACCTAGCTCCTGTCAGTCTGTCTGTCTGTCTGTACCTAGCTCCTGTCTTTCTGCCTGTACCTAGCTCCTGTCTGTACCTAACTCTTGTCTGTACCTAGCTCCTGTCAGTCTGAACCTAGCTCCTGTCAGTCTGTACCTAACTCCTGTCAGTCTGTACGTAGCTCCTGTCAGTCTGAACCTAGCTCCTGTCAGTCTGAACCTAGCTCCTGTCAGTCTGTCTGTCAGTCTGTACCTAGCTCCTGTCAGTCTGTACCTAACTCCTGTCAGTCTGAACCTAGCTCCTGTCAGTCTGTCTGTCTGTCTGTACCTAGCTCCTGTCTTTCTGCCTGTACCTAGCTCCTGTCTGTACCTAGCTCTTGTCTGTACCTAGCTCCTGTCTGTCTGTATCTAGCTCCTGTCAGTCTGTACCTAGCTCCTGTCAGTCTGAACCTAGCTCCTGTTAGTCTGTACCTAGCTCCTGTCAGTCTGTACCTCGCTCCTGTCAGTCTGAACCTAGCTCCTGTCAGTCTGTACTTAGATCCTGTATGTCTGAACCGAGCTCCTGTCTGTCTCTCTGTCTGTCTGTCTGTCTGTCTCTCTGTCTGTACCTAGCTCCTGTCTGTCTGTCTGTCTGTCTGTCTGTCTGTCTGTCTGTCTGTCTGTCTGTCTGTCTGTCTGTCTGTCTGTCTGTCTGTACCTAGCTCCTGTCTTTCTGTCTGTACCTAGCTCCTGTCTTTCTGTCTGTACCTAGCTCCTGTCTGCACCTAGCTCCTGTCTGTACCTAGCTCCTGTCTGTACCTAGCTCCTGTCAGTCTGTACCTAGCTCTTGTCAGTCTGAACGTAGCTCCTGTCAGTCTGAACCTAGCTCCTGTCAGTCTGAACCTAGCTCCTGTCAATCTGAACCTAGCTCCTGTCAGTCTGTCTGTCAGTCTGAACCTAGCTCCTGTCAGTCTGTCTGTCAGTCTGAACCTAGCTCCTGTCTGTCTCTCTCTGTCTGTCTGTCTGTCTCTCTGTCTGTACCTAGCTCCTGTCTTTGTCTGTAACTAGCTCCTGTCTGTACCTAGCTCCTGTCTGTCTGTCTGTACCTAGCTCCTGTCTTTGTCTGTGCCTAGCTCCTGTCTGTACCTAGCTCCTGTCTGTACCTAGCTCCTGTTTGTACCTAGCTTCTGTCAGTCTGTACCTAGCTCCTGTCAGTCTGAACCTAGCTCCTGTCAGTCTGAACCTAGCTCCTGTCAGCCTGTCTGTCTGTCTGTACCTAGCTCCTGTCTTTGTCTGTACCTAGCTTCTGTCTGTACCTAGCTCCTGTCTGTCTGTACCTAGCTCCTGTCTTTGTCTGTACCTAGCTCCTGTCTGTACCTAGCTCCTGTCTGTACCTAGCTTCTGTCAGTCTGTACCTAACTCCTGTCAGTCTAAACCTAGCTTCTGTCAGTCTGAACCTAGCTCCTGTCAGTCTGAACCTAGCTCCTGTCAGTCTGAACCTAGCTCCTGTCAGTCTGTCTGTCTGTCTGTACCTAGCTCCTGTCTTTCTGCCTGTACCTAGCTCCTGTCTGA
>NC_138305.1:99350000-99365000 GCF_965601325.2 Salmo salar | reverse complement strand
CCTGTCTGTCTGTCTGTCTGTCTGTCTGTCTGTCTGTCTGTCTGTCTGTCTGTCTGTCTGTCTGTCTGTCTGTCTGTCTGTCTGTCTGTCTGTCTGTCTGTCTGTCTGTCTGTCTGTCTGTCTGTCTGTACCTAGCTCCTGTCTTTCTGTCTGTACCTAGCTCCTGTCTGTACCTAGCTCCTGTATGTACCTAGCTCTTGTCTGTACCTAGCTCCTGTCAGTCTGTACCTTGCTCCTGTCAGTCTGAACCTAGCTCTTGTCATTCTGAACCTAGCTCCTGTCAGTCTGAAACTAGCTCCTGTCAGTCTGAGCCTAGCTCCTGTCAGTCTGAACCTAGCTCCTGTCAGTTTGTCTGTCAGTCTGAACCTAGCTCCTGTCAGTCTGTCTGTCAGTCTGAACCTAGCTCCTGTCTGTCTCTCTCTGTCTGTCTGTCTGTCTCTCTGTCCGTACCTAGCTCCTGTCTTTGTCTGTACCTAGCTCCTATCGGTACCTAGCTCCTGTCTGTCTGTCTGTCTGTCTGTCTGTACCTAGCTCCTGTCTTTGTCTGTACCTAGCTCCTGTCTGTACCTAGCTCCTGTCTGTATATAGCTCTTGTCTGTACCTAGCTCCTGTCTGTACCTAGCTCCTGTCAGTCTGTACCTAGCTCTTGTCAGTCTGAACCTAGCTCCTGTCTGTCTCTCTCTGTCTGTCTGTCTGTCTCTCTGTCTGTACCTAGCTCCTGTCTTTGTCTGTACCTAGCTCCTGTCTGTACCTAGCTCCTGTCTGTCTGTCTGTACCTAGCTCCTGTCTTTGTCTGTGCCTAGCTCCTGTCTGTACCTAGCTCCTGTCTGTACCTAGCTCCTGTTTGTACCTAGCTTCTGTCAGTCTGTACCTAGCTCCTGTCAGTCTGAACCTAGCTCCTGTCAGTCTGTCCCTAGCTCCTGTCAGTCTGTCTGTCTGTCTGTACCTAGCTCCTGTCTTTGTCTGTACCTAGCTTCTGTCTGTACCTAGCTCCTGTCTGTCTGTACCTAGCTCCTGTCTTTGTCTGTACCTAGCTCCTGTCAGTCTGTACCTAGCTCCTGTCAGTCTGTACCTAGCTCCTGTATGTCTGAACCTAGCTCCTGTCTGTCTCTCTGTCTGTCTGTCTGTCTCTCTGTCTGTACCTAGCTCCTGTCTTTCTGTCTGTACCTAGCTCCTGTCTGTCTGTCTGTCTGTCTAACTGTCTGTCTGTCTGTCTGTCTGTCTGTCTGTCTGTCTGTCTGTCTGTCTGTCTGTCTGTCTGTCTGTCTGTCTGTCTGTCTGTCTGTCTGTCTGTACCTAGCTCCTGTCTTTCTGTCTGTACCTAGCTCCTGTCTGTACCTAGCTCCTGTATGTACCTAGCTCTTGTCTGTACCTAGCTCCTCTCAGTCTGTACCTTGCTCCTGTCAGTCTGAACCTAGCTCTTGTCATTCTGAACCTAGCTCCTGTCAGTCTGAAACTAGCTCCTGTCAGTCTGAGCCTAGCTCCTGTCAGTCTGAACCTAGCTCCTGTCAGTTTGTCTGTCAGTCTGAACCTAGTTCCTGTCAGTCTGTCTGTCAGTCTGAACCTAGCTCCTGTCTGTCTCTCTCTGTCTGTCTGTCTCTCTGTCCGTACCTAGCTCCTGTCTTTGTCTGTACCTAGCTCCTATCGGTACCTAGCTCCTGTCTGTCTGTCTGTCTGTACCTAGCTCCTGTCTTTGTCTGTACCTAGCTCCTGTCTGTACCTAGCTCCTGTCTGTATCTAGCTCTTGTCTGTACCTAGCTTCTGTCAGTCTGTACCTAGCTCCTGTCAGTCTGAACCTAGCTCCTGTCAGTCTGTCTGTCAGTCTGAACCTAGCTCCTGTCAGTCTGTCTGTCAGTCTGAACCTAGCTCCTGTCTGTCTCTCTCTGTCTGTCTGTCTGTCTGTCTGTCTGTCTGTCTGTCTGTCTGTCTGTCTGTCTGTCTGTCTGTCTGTCTGTCTGTCTGTCTGTCTGTCTGTCTGTCTGTCTGTCTGTCTGTCTGTCTGTCTGTCTGTCTGCAACTAGCTCCTGTCTTTGTCTGTACCTAGCTCCTGTCTGTACCTAGCTCCTGTCTGTACCTAGCTCCTGTCAGTCTATACCTAGCTCCTGTCAGTCTAAACCTAGCTCCTGTCAGTCTGAACCGAGCTCCTGTCAGTCTGAACCTAGCTCCTGTCAGTCTGAACCTAGCTCCTGTCAGTCTGTCTGTCTGTCTGTACCTAGCTCCTGTCTTTCTGCCTGTACCTAGCTCCTGTCTGTACCTAACTCTTGTCTGTACCTAGCTCCTGTCAGTCTGAACCTAGCTCCTGTCAGTCTGTACCTAACTCCTGTCAGTCTGTACGTAGCTCCTGTCAGTCTGAACCTAGCTCCTGTCAGTCTGAACCTAGCTCCTGTCAGTCTGTCTGTCAGTCTGTACCTAGCTCCTGTCAGTCTGTACCTAGCTCCTGTCAGTCTGAACCTAGCTCCAGTCAGTCTGAATCTAGCTCCTGTCAGTCTGAGCCTAGCTCCTGTCAGTCTGAACCTAGCTCCAGTCAGTCTGAATCTAGCTCCTGTCAGTCTGTACCTAGCTCCTGTCAGTCTAAACCTAGCTCCTGTCAGTCTGAACCTAGCTCCTGTCAGTCTGAACCTAGCTCCTGTCAGTCTGAACCTAGCTCCTGTCAGTCTGTCTGTCTGTCTGTACCTAGCTCCTGTCTTTCTGCCTGTACCTAGCTCCTGTCTGTAACTAACTCTTGTCTGTACCTAGCTCCTGTCAGTCTGAACCTAGCTCCTGTCAGTCTGTACCTAACTCCTGTCAGTCTGTACGTAGCTCCTGTCAGTCTGAACCTAGCTCCTGTCAGTCTGAACCTAGCTCCTGTCAGTCTGTCTGTCAGTCTGTACCTAGCTCCTGTCAGTCTGTACCTAGCTCCTGTCAGTCTGTACCTAGCTCCTGTCAGTCTGTACCTAGCTCCTGTATGTCTGAACCTAGCTCCTGTCTGTCTCTCTGTCTGTCTGTCTGTCTCTCTGTCTGTACCTAGCTCCTGTCTTTCTGTCTGTACCTAGCTCCTGTCTGTCTGTCTGTCTGTCTGTCTGTCTGTCTGTCTGTCTGTCTGTCTGTCTGTCTGTCTGTCTGTCTGTCTGTCTGTCTGTCTGTCTGTCTGTCTGTCTGTCTGTCTGTCTGTACCTAGCTCCTGTCTTTCTGTCTGTACCTAGCTCCTGTCTGTACCTAGCTCCTGTATGTACCTAGCTCTTGTCTGTACCTAGCTCCTGTCAGTCTGTACCTTGCTCCTGTCAGTCTGAACCTAGCTCTTGTCATTCTGAACCTAGCTCCTGTCAGTCTGAAACTAGCTCCTGTCAGTCTGAGCCTAGCTCCTGTCAGTCTGAACCTAGCTCCTGTCAGTTTGTCTGTCAGTCTGAACCTAGCTCCTGTCAGTCTGTCTGTCAGTCTGAACCTAGCTCCTGTCTGTCTCTCTCTGTCTGTCTGTCTGTCTCTCTGTCCGTACCTAGCTCCTGTCTTTGTCTGTACCTAGCTCCTATCGGTACCTAGCTCCTGTCTGTCTGTCTGTCTGTCTGTACCTAGCTCCTGTCTTTGTCTGTACCTAGCTCCTGTCTGTACCTAGCTCCTGTCTGTATATAGCTCTTGTCTGTACCTAGCTCCTGTCTGTACCTAGCTCCTGTCAGTCTGTACCTAGCTCTTGTCAGTCTGAACCTAGCTCCTGTCTGTCTCTCTCTGTCTGTCTGTCTGTCTCTCTGTCTGTACCTAGCTCCTGTCTTTGTCTGTACCTAGCTCCTGTCTGTACCTAGCTCCTGTCTGTCTGTCTGTACCTAGCTCCTGTCTTTGTCTGTGCCTAGCTCCTGTCTGTACCTAGCTCCTGTCTGTACCTAGCTCCTGTTTGTACCTAGCTTCTGTCAGTCTGTTCCTAGCTCCTGTCAGTCTGAACCTAGCTCCTGTCAGTCTGAACCTAGCTCCTGTCAGTCTGTCTGCTGTCTGTACCTAGCTCCTGTCTTTGTCTGTACCTAGCTTCTGTCTGTACCTAGCTCCTGTCTGTCTGTACCTAGCTCCTGTCTTTGTCTGTACCTAGCTCCTGTCTGTACCTAGCTCCTGTCTGTACCTAGCTCCTGTCTGTACCTAGCTTCTGTCAGTCTGTACCTAACTCCTGTCAGTCTAAACCTAGCTGCTGTCAGTCTGAACCTAGCTCCTGTCAGTCTGAACCTAGCTCCTGTCAGTCTGAACCTAGCTCCTGTCAGTCTGTCTGTCTGTCTGTCTGTACCTAGCTCCTGTCAGTCTGTACCTAGCTCCTGTCAGTCTGAACCTAGCTCCTGTCAGTCTGTACCTTACTCCTGTCAGTCTGTACCTAGCTCCTGTCAGTCTGAACCTAGCTCCTGTCTGTCTGTCTGTCTGTCTGTCTGTCTGTCTGTCTGTCTGTCTGTCTGTCTGTCTGTCTGTCTGTCTGTCTGTCTGTCTGTCTGTCTGTCTGTCTGTCTGTCTGTCTGTCTGTACCTAGCTCCTGTCTTTCTGTCTGTACCTAGCTCCTGTCTGTCTGTCTGTCTGTCTGTCTGTCTGTCTGTCTGTCTGTCTGTCTGTCTGTCTGTCTGTCTGTCTGTCTGTCTGTCTGTACCTAGCTCCTGTCTTTCTGTCTGTACCTAGCTCCTGTCTCCACCTAGCTCCTGTCTGTACCTAGCTCCTGTCTGTACCTAGCTCCTGTCAGTCTGTACCTAGCTCCTGTCAGTCTGAACCTAGCTCCTGTCAGTCTGAACCTAGCTCCTGTCAGTCTGAACCTAGCTCCTGTCAGTCTGTCTGTCAGTCTGAACCTAGCTCCTGTCAGTCTGTCTGTCAGTCTGAACCTAGCTCCTGTCAGTCTGAACCTAGATCCTGTCAGTCTGAACCTAGCTCCTGTCAGTCTGTCTGTCTGTCTGCACCTAGCTCCTGTCTTTGTCTGTACCTAGCTCCTGTCTGTACCCAGCTCCTGTCTGTACCTAGCTCCTGTCTGTACCTAGCTCCTGTCAGTCTGTACCTAGCTCCTGTCAGTCTAAACCTAGCTCCTGTCAGTCTGAACCTAGCTCCTGTCAGTCTGAACCTAGCTCCTGTCAGTCTGAACCTAGCTCCTGTCAGTCTGAACCTAGCTCCTGTCAGTCTGTCTGTCTGTCTGTACCTAGCTCCTGTCTTTCTGCCTGTACCTAGCTCCTGTCTGTAACTAACTCTTGTCTGTACCTAGCTCCTGTCAGTCTGAACCTAGCTCCTGTCAGTCTGTACCTAACTCCTGTCAGTCTGTACGTAGCTCCTGTCAGTCTGAACCTAGCTCCTGTCAGTCTGAACCTAGCTCCTGTCAGTCTGTCTGTCAGTCTGTACCTAGCTCCTGTCAGTCTGTACCTAGCTCCTGTCAGTCTGTACCTAGCTCCTGTCAGTCTGTACCTAGCTCCTGTATGTCTGAACCTAGCTCCTGTCTGTCTCTCTGTCTGTCTGTCTGTCTCTCTGTCTGTACCTAGCTCCTGTCTTTCTGTCTGTACCTAGCTCCTGTCTGTCTGTCTGTCTGTCTGTCTGTCTGTCTGTCTGTCTGTCTGTCTGTCTGTCTGTCTGTCTGTCTGTCTGTCTGTCTGTCTGTCTGTCTGTACCTAGCTACTGTCTTTCTGTCTGTACCTAGCTCCTGTATGTACCTAGCTCTTGTCTGTACCTAGCTCCTGTCTGTCTGTCTGTCTGTACCTAGCTCCTGTCTTTCTGCCTGTACCTAGCTCCTGTCTGTACCTTGCTCCTGTCAGTCTGAACCTAGCTCTTGTCATTCTGAACCTAGCTCCTGTCAGTCTGAAACTAGCTCCTGTCAGTCTGAGCCTAGCTCCTGTCAGTCTGAACCTAGCTCCTGTCAGTTTGTCTGTCAGTCTGAACCTAGCTCCTGTCAGTCTGTCTGTCAGTCTGAACCTAGCTCCTGTCTGTCTCTCTCTGTCTGTCTGTCTCTCTGTCCGTACCTAGCTCCTGTCTTTGTCTGTACCTAGCTCCTATCGGTACCTAGCTCCTGTCTGTCTGTCTGTCTGTACCTAGCTCCTGTCTTTGTCTGTACCTAGCTCCTGTCTGTACCTAGCTCCTGTCAGTCTATACCTAGCTCCTGTCAGTCTAAACCTAGCTCCTGTCAGTCTGAACCGAGCTCCTGTCAGTCTGAACCTAGCTCCTGTCAGTCTGAACCTAGCTCCTGTCAGTCTTTCTGTCTGTCTGTACCTAGCTCCTGTCTTTCTGCCTGTACCTAGCTCCTGTCTGTACCTAACTCTTGTCTGTACCTAGCTCCTGTCAGTCTGAACCTAGCTCCTGTCAGTCTGTACCTAACTCCTGTCAGTCTGTACGTAGCTCCTGTCAGTCTGAACCTAGCTCCTGTCAGTCTGAACCTAGCTCCTGTCAGTCTGTCTGTCAGTCTGTACCTAGCTCCTGTCAGTCTGTACCTAGCTCCTGTCAGTCTGAACCTAGCTCCTGTCAGTCTGAATCTAGCTCCTGTCAGTCTGAACCTAGCACCTGTCAGTCTGAACCTAGCTCCTGTCAGTCTGTCTGTCTGTCTGTACCTAGCTCCTGTCTTTCTGCCTGTACCTAGCTCCTGTCTGTACCTAGCTCTTGTCTGTACCTAGCTCCTGTCTGTCTGTATCTAGCTCCTGTCAGTCTGTACCTAGCTCCTGTCAGTCTGTCTGTCTGTCTGCACCTAGCTCCTGTCTTTGTCTGTACCTAGCTCCTGTCTGTACCTAGCTCCTGTCTGTACCTAGCTCCTGTCTGTACCTAGCTCCTGTCAGTCTGTACCTAGCTCCTGTCAGTCTAAACCTAGCTCCTGTCAGTCTGAACCTAGCTCCTGTCAGTCTGAACCTAGCTCCTGTCAGTCTGAACCTAGCTCCTGTCAGTCTGTCTGTCTGTCTGTACCTAGCTCCTGTCTTTCTGCCTGTACCTAGCTCCTGTCTGTAACTAACTCTTGTCTGTACCTAGCTCCTGTCAGTCTGAACCTAGCTCCTGTCAGTCTGTACCTAACTCCTGTCAGTCTGTACGTAGCTCCTGTCAGTCTGAACCTAGCTCCTGTCAGTCTGAACCTAGCTCCTGTCAGTCTGTCTGTCAGTCTGTACCTAGCTCCTGTCAGTCTGTACCTAGCTCCTGTCAGTCTGTACCTAGCTCCTGTCAGTCTGTACCTAGCTCCTGTATGTCTTAACCTAGCTCCTGTCTGTCTCTCTGTCTGTCTGTCTGTCTCTCTGTCTGTACCTAGCTCCTGTCTTTCTGTCTGTACCTAGCTCCTGTCTGTCTGTCTGTCTGTCTGTCTGTCTGTCTGTCTGTCTGTCTGTCTGTCTGTCTGTCTGTCTGTCTGTCTGTCTGTCTGTCTGTCTGTACCTAGCTCCTGTCTTTCTGTCTGTACCTAGCTCCTGTCTGTACCTAGCTCCTGTATGTACCTAGCTCTTGTCTGTACCTAGCTCCTGTCAGTCTGTACCTTGCTCCTGTCAGTCTGAACCTAGCTCTTGTCATTCTGAACCTAGCTCCTGTCAGTCTGAAACTAGCTCCTGTCAGTCTGAGCCTAGCTCCTGTCAGTCTGAACCTAGCTCCTGTCAGTTTGTCTGTCAGTCTGAACCTAGCTCCTGTCAGTCTGTCTGTCAGTCTGAACCTAGCTCCTGTCTGTCTCTCTCTGTCTGTCTGTCTGTCTCTCTGTCCGTACCTAGCTCCTGTCTTTGTCTGTACCTAGCTCCTATCGGTACCTAGCTCCTGTCTGTCTGTCTGTCTGTACCTAGCTCCTGTCTTTGTCTGTACCTAGCTCCTGTCTGTACCTAGCTCCTGTCTGTATATAGCTCTTGTCTGTACCTAGCTCCTGTCTGTACCTAGCTCCTGTCAGTCTGTACCTAACTCTTGTCAGTCTGAACCTAGCTCCTGTCTGTCTCTCTCTGTCTGTCTGTCTGTCTCTCTGTCTGTACCTAGCTCCTGTCTTTGTCTGTACCTAGCTCCTGTCTGTACCTAGCTCCTGTCTGTCTGTCTGTACCTAGCTCCTGTCTTTGTCTGTGCCTAGCTCCTGTCTGTACCTAGCTCCTGTCTGTACCTAGCTCCTGTTTGTACCTAGCTTCTGTCAGTCTGTACCTAGCTCCTGTCAGTCTGAACCTAGCTCCTGTCAGTCTGAACCTAGCTCCTGTCAGTCTGTCTGTCTGTCTGTACCTAGCTCCTGTCTTTGTCTGTACCTAGCTTCTGTCTGTACCTAGCTCCTGTCTGTCTGTACCTAGCTCCTGTCTTTGTCTGTACCTAGCTCCTGTCTGTACCTAGCTCCTGTCTGTACCTAGCTCCTGTCTGTACCTAGCTTCTGTCAGTCTGTACCTAACTCCTGTCAGTCTAAACCTAGCTCCTGTCAGTCTGAACCTAGCTCCTGTCAGTCTGAACCTAGCTCCTGTCAGTCTGTCTGTCTGTCTGTCTGTACCTAGCTCCTGTCAGTCTGTACCTAGCTCCTGTCAGTCTGAACCTAGCTCCTGTCAGTCTGTACCTAACTCCTGTCAGTCTGTACCTAGCTCCTGTCAGTCTGAACCTAGCTCCTGTCTGTCTGTCTGTCTGTCTGTCTGTCTGTCTGTCTGTCTGTCTCTCTGTCTGTACCTAGCTCCTGTCTTTCTGTCTGTACCTAGCTCCTGTCTGTCTGTCTGTCTGTCTGTCTGTCTGTCTGTCTGTCTGTCTGTCTGTCTGTCTGTCTGTCTGTCTGTCTGTCTGTCTGTCTGTCTGTCTGTCTGTCTGTCTGTACCTAGCTCCTGTCTTTCTGTCTGTACCTAGCTCCTGTCTCCACCTAGCTCCTGTCTGTACCTAGCTCCTGTCTGTACCTAGCTCCTGTCAGTCTGTACCTAGCTCCTGTCAGTCTGAACCTAGCTCCTGTCAGTCTGAATCTAGCTCCTGTCAGTCTGAACCTAGCTCCTGTCAGTCTGTCTGTCAGTCTGAACCTAGCTCCTGTCAGTCTGAACCTAGATCCTGTCAGTCTGAACCTAGCTCCTGTCAGTCTGTCTGTCTGTCTGCACCTAGCTCCTGTCTTTGTCTGTACCTAGCTCCTGTCTGTACCTAGCTCCTGTCTGTACCTAGCTCCTGTCAGTCTGTACCTAGCTCCTGTCAGTCTAAACCTAGCTCCTGTCAGTCTGAACCTAGATCCTGTCAGTCTGAACCTAGCTCCTGTCAGTCTGAACCTAGTTCCTGTCAGTCTGAACCTAGCTCCTGTCAGTCTGTCTGTCTGTCTGTACCTAGCTCCTGTCTTTCTGCATGTACCTAGCTCCTGTCTGTAACTAACTCTTGTCTGTACCTAGCTCCTGTCAGTCTGAACCTAGCTCCTGTCAGTCTGTACCTAACTCCTGTCAGTCTGTACGTAGCTCCTGTCATTCTGAACCTAGCTCCTGTCAGTCTGAACCTAGCTCCTGTCAGTCTGTCTGTCAGTCTGTACCTAGCTCCTGTCAGTCTGTACCTAGCTCCTGTCAGTCTGTACCTAGCTCCTGTATGTCTGAACCTAGCTCCTGTCTGTCTCTCTGTCTGTCTGTCTGTCTCTCTGTCTGTACCTAGCTCCTGTCTTTCTGTCTGTACCTAGCTCCTGTCTGTCTGTCTGTCTGTCTGTCTGTCTGTCTGTCTGTCTGTCTGTCTGTCTGTCTGTCTGTCTGTCTGTCTGTCTGTCTGTCTGTCTGTCTGTCTGTACCTAGCTCATGTCTTTCTGTCTGTACCTAGCTCCTGTCTGTACCTAGCTCCTGTATGTACCTAGCTCTTGTCTGTACCTAGCTCCTGTCAGTCTGTACCTTGCTCCTGTCAGTCTGAACCTAGCTCTTGTCATTCTGAACCTAGCTCCTGTCAGTCTGAAACTAGCTCCTGTCAGTCTGAGCCTAGCTCCTGTCAGTCTGAACCTAGCTCCTGTCAGTTTGTCTGTCAGTCTGAACCTAGCTCCTGTCAGTCTGTCTGTCAGTCTGAACCTAGCTCCTGTCTGTCTCTCTCTGTCTGTCTGTCTGTCTCTCTGTCCGTACCTAGCTCCTGTCTTTGTCTGTACCTAGCTCCTATCGGTACCTAGCTCCTGTCTGTCTGTCTGTCTGTACCTAGCTCCTGTCTTTGTCTGTACCTAGCTCCTGTCTGTACCTAGCTCCTGTCTGTATCTAGCTCTTGTCTGTACCTAGCTCCTGTCTGTACCTAGCTCCTGTCAGTCTGTACCTAGCTCTTGTCAGTCTGAACCTAGCTCCTGTCTGTCTCTCTCTGTCTGTCTGTCTGTCTCTCTGTCTGTACCTAGCTCCTGTCTTTGTCTGTACCTAGCTCCTGTCTGTCTGTCTGTACCTAGCTCCTGTCTTTGTCTGTACCTAGCTCCTGTCTGTACCTAGCTCCTGTCTGTACCTAGCTCCTGTTTGTACCTAGCTCCTGTCTGTCTGTCTGTCTGTCTGTCTGTCTGTCTGTCTGTCTGTCTGTCTGTCTGTCTGTCTGTCTGTCTGTCTGTCTGTCTGTCTGTCTGTACCTAGCTCCTGTCTTTCTGTCTGTACCTAGCTCCTGTCTCCACCTAGCTCCTGTCAGTACCTAGCTCCTGTCTGTACCTAGCTCCTGTCAGTCTGTACCTAGCTCCTGTCAGTCTGAACCTAGCTCCTGTCAGTCTGAACCTAGCTCCTGTCAGTCTGAACCTAGCTCCTGTCAGTCTGTCTGTCAGTCTGAACCTAGCTCCTGTCAGTCTGTCTGTCAGTCTGAACCTAGCTCCTGTCAGTCTGAACCTAGCTCCTGTCAGTCTGAACCTAGCTCCTGTCAGTCTGAACCTAGCTCCTGTCAGTCTGAATCTAGCTCCTGTCAGTCTGTCTGTCTGTCTGTACCTAGCTCCTGTCTTTCTGCCTGTACCTAGCTCCTGTCTGTAACTAACTATTGTCTGTACCTAGCTCCTGTCAGTCTGAACCTAGCTCCTGTCAGTCTGTACCTAACTCCTGTCAGTCTGTACGTAGCTCCTGTCAGTCTGAACCTAGCTCCTGTCAGTCTGAACCTAGCTCCTGTCAGTCTGTCTGTCAGTCTGTACCTAGCTCCTGTCAGTCTGTACCTAGCTCCTGTCAGTCTGTACCTAGCTCCTGTCAGTCTGTACCTAGCTCCTGTATGTCTGAACCTAGCTCCTGTCTGTCTCTCTGTCTGTCTGTCTGTCTCTCTGTCTGTACCTAGCTCCTGTCTTTCTGTCTGTACCTAGCTCCTGTCTGTCTGTCTGTCTGTCTGTCTGTCTGTCTGTCTGTCTGTCTGTCTGTCTGTCTGTCTGTCTGTCTGTCTGTCTGTCTGTCTGTCTGTCTGTCTGTCTGTCTGTCTGTCTGTCTGTCTGTCTGTCTGTACCTAGCTCCTGTCTTTCTGTCTGTACCTAGCTCCTGTCTGTACCTAGCTCCTGTATGTACCTAGCTCTTGTCTGTACCTAGCTCCTGTCAGTCTGTACCTTGCTCCTGTCAGTCTGAACCTAGCTCTTGTCATTCTGAACCTAGCTCCTGTCAGTCTGAAACTAGCTCCTGTCAGTCTGAGCCTAGCTCCTGTCAGTCTGAACCTAGCTCCTGTCAGTTTGTCTGTCAGTCTGAACCTAGCTCCTGTCAGTCTGTCTGTCAGTCTGAACCTAGCTCCTGTCTGTCTCTCTCTGTCTGTCTGTCTGTCTGTCTCTCTGTCCGTACCTAGCTCCTGTCTTTGTCTGTACCTAGCTCCTATCGGTACCTAGCTCCTGTCTGTCTGTCTGTCTGTACCTAGCTCCTGTCTTTGTCTGTACCTAGCTCCTGTCTGTACCTAGCTCCTGTCTGTATATAGCTCTTGTCTGTACCTAGCTCCTGTCTGTACCTAGCTCCTGTCAGTCTGTACCTAGCTCTTGTCAGTCTGAACCTAGCTCCTGTCTGTCTCTCTCTGTCTGTCTGTCTGTCTCTCTGTCTGTACCTAGCTCCTGTCTTTGTCTGTACCTAGCTCCTGTCTGTACCTAGCTCCTGTCTGTCTGTCTGTACCTAGCTCCTGTCTTTGTCTGTGCCTAGCTCCTGTCTGTACCTAGCTCCTGTCTGTACCTAGCTCCTGTTTGTACCTAGCTTCTGTCAGTCTGTACCTAGCTCCTGTCAGTCTGAACCTAGCTCCTGTCAGTCTGAACCTAGCTCCTGTCAGTCTGTCTGTCTGTCTGTACCTAGCTCCTGTCTTTGTCTGTACCTAGCTTCTGTCTGTACCTAGCTCCTGTCTGTCTGTACCTAGCTCCTGTCTTTGTCTGTACCTAGCTCCTGTCTGTACCTAGCTCCTGTCTGTACCTAGCTCCTGTCTGTACCTAGCTTCTGTCAGTCTGTACCTAACTCCTGTCAGTCTAAACCTAGCTCCTGTCAGTCTGAACCTAGCTCCTGTCAGTCTGAACCTAGCTCCTGTCAGTCTGAACCTAGCTCCTGTCAGTCTGTCTGTCTGTCTGTCTGTACCTAGCTACTGTCAGTCTGTACCTAGCTCCTGTCAGTCTGAACCTAGCTCCTGTCAGTCTGTACCTAACTCCTGTCAGTCTGTACCTAGCTCCTGTCAGTCTGAACCTAGCTCCTGTCTGTCTGTCTGTCTGTCTGTCTGTCTGTCTGTCTGTCTGTCTGTCTGTCTGTCTGTCTCTCTGTCTGTACCTAGCTCCTGTCTTTCTGTCTGTACCTAGCTCCTGTCTGTCTGTCTGTCTGTCTGTCTGTCTGTCTGTCTGTCTGTCTGTCTGTCTGTCTGTCTGTATGTCTGTATGTCTGTCTGTCTGTCTGTCTGTCTGTCTGTCTGTCTGTACCTAGCTCCTGTCTTTCTGTCTGTACCTAGCTCCTGTCTCCACCTAGCTCCTGTCTGTACCTAGCTCCTGTCTGTACCTAGCTCCTGTCAGTCTGTACCTAGCTCCTGTCAGTCTGAACCTAGCTCCTGTCAGTCTGAATCTAGCTCCTGTCAGTCTGAACCTAGCTCCTGTCAATCTGTCTGTCAGTCTGAACCTAGCTCCTGTCAGTCTGTCTGTCAGTCTGAACCTAGCTCCTGTCAGTCTGAACCTAGATCCTGTCAGTCTGAACCTAGCTCCTGTCAGTCTGTCTGTCTGTCTGCACCTAGCTCCTGTCTTTGTCTGTACCTAGCTCCTGTCTGTACCTAGCTCCTGTCTGTACCTAGCTCCTGTCAGTCTGTACCTAGCTCCTGTCAGTCTAAACCTAGCTCCTGTCAGTCTGAACCTAGCTCCTGTCAGTCTGAACCTAGCTCCTGTCAGTCTGAACCTAGTTCCTGTCAGTCTGAACCTAGCTCCTGTCAGTCTGTCTGTCTTTCTGTACCTAGCTCCTGTCTTTCTGCATGTACCTAGCTCCTGTCTGTAACTAACTCTTGTCTGTACCTAGCTCCTGTCAGTCTGAACCTAGCTCCTGTCAGTCTGTACCTAACTCCTGTCAGTCTGTACGTAGCTCCTGTCAGTCTGTCTGTCAGTCTGTACCTAGCTCCTGTCAGTCTGTACCTAGCTCCTGTCAGTCTGTACCTAGCTCCTGTCAGTCTGTACCTAGCTCCTGTATGTCTGAACCTAGCTCCTGTCTGTCTCTCTGTCTGTCTGTCTGTCTCTCTGTCTGTACCTAGCTCCTGTCTTTCTGTCTGTACCTAGCTCCTGTCTGTCTGTCTGTCTGTCTGTCTGTCTGTCTGTCTGTCTGTCTTTCTGTCTGTCTGTCTGTCTGTCTGTCTGTCTGTCTGTCTGTCTGTCTGTCTGTCTGTCTGTCTGTCTGTACCTAGCTCCTGTCTTTCTGTCTGTACCTAGCTCCTGTCTGTACCTAGCTCCTGTATGTACCTAGCTCTTGTCTGTACCTAGCTCCTGTCAGTCTGTACCTTGCTCCTGTCAGTCTGAACCTAGCTCTTGTCATTCTGAACCTAGCTCCTGTCAGTCTGAAACTAGCTCCTGTCAGTCTGAGCCTAGCTCCTGTCAGTCTGAACCTAGCTCCTGTCAGTTTGTCTGTCAGTCTGAACCTAGCTCCTGTCAGTCTGTCTGTCAGTCTGAACCTAGCTCCTGTCTGTCTCTCTCTGTCTGTCTGTCTGTCTCTCTGTCCGTACCTAGCTCCTGTCTTTGTCTGTACCTAGCTCCTATCGGTACCTAGCTCCTGTCTGTCTGTCTGTCTGTACCTAGCTCCTGTCTTTGTCTGTACCTAGCTCCTGTCTGTACCTAGCTCCTGTCTGTATCTAGCTCTTGTCTGTACCTAGCTTCTGTCAGTCTGTACCTAGCTCCTGTCAGTCTGAACCTAGCTCCTGTCAGTCTGTCTGTCAGTCTGAACCTAGCTCCTGTCAGTCTGTCTGTCAGTCTGAACCTAGCTCCTGTCTGTCTCTCTCTGTCTGTCTGTCTGTCTGTCTGTCTGTCTGTCTGTCTGTCTGTCTGTCTGTCTGTCTGTCTGTCTGCAACTAGCTCCTGTCTTTGTCTGTACCTATCTCCTGTCTGTACCTAGCTCCTGTCTGTACCTAGCTCCTGTCAGTCTATACCTAGCTCCTGTCAGTCTAAACCTAGCTCCTGTCAGTCTGAACCGAGCTCCTGTCAGTCTGAACCTAGCTCCTGTCAGTCTGAACCTAGCTCCTGTCAGTCTGTCTGTCTGTCTGTACCTAGCTCCTGTCTTTCTGCCTGTACCTAGCTCCTGTCTGTACCTAACTCTTGTCTGTACCTAGCTCCTGTCAGTCTGAACCTAGCTCCTGTCAGTCTGTACCTAACTCCTGTCAGTCTGTACGTAGCTCCTGTCAGTCTGAACCTAGCTCCTGTCAGTCTGAACCTAGCTCCTGTCAGTCTGTCTGTCAGTCTGTACCTAGCTCCTGTCAGTCTGTACCTAGCTCCTGTCAGTCTGAACCTAGCTCCTGTCAGTCTGAATCTAGCTCCTGTCAGTCTGAACCTAGCTCCTGTCAGTCTGAACCTAGCTCCTGTCAGTCTGTCTGTCTGTCTGTACCTAGCTCCTGTCTTTGTCTGTACCTAGCTCCTATCGGTACCTAGCTCCTGTCTGTCTGTCTGTCTGTCTGTACCTAGCTCCTGTCTTTGTCTGTACCTAGCTCCTGTCTGTACCTAGCTCCTGTCTGTATCTAGCTCTTGTCTGTACCTAGCTTCTGTCAGTCTGTACCTAGCTCCTGTCAGTC
>NC_138305.1:99330000-99345000 GCF_965601325.2 Salmo salar | reverse complement strand
CTCCTGTCTGCACCTAGCTCCTGTCTGTACCTAGCTCCTGTCTGTACCTAGCTCCTGTCAGTCTGAACCTAGCTCCTGTCAGTCTGAACCTAGCTCCTGTCAATCTGAACCTAGCTCCTGTCAGTCTGTCTGTCAGTCTGAACCTAGCTCCTGTCAGTCTGTCTGTCAGTCTGAACCTAGCTCCTGTCTGTCTCTCTCTGTCTGTCTGTCTGTCTCTCTGTCTGTACCTAGCTCCTGTCTTTGTCTGTACCTAGCTCCTGTCTGTACCTAGCTCCTGTCTGTCTGTCTGTACCTAGCTCCTGTCTTTGTCTGTGCCTAGCTCCTGTCTGTACCTAGCTCCTGTCTGTACCTAGCTCCTGTTTGTACCTAGCTTCTGTCAGTCTGTACCTAGCTCCTGTCAGTCTGAACCTAGCTCCTGTCAGTCTTAACCTAGCTCCTGTCAGTCTGTCTGTCTGTCTGTACCTAGCTCCTGTCTTTGTCTGTACCTAGCTTCTGTCTGTAACTAGCTCCTGTCTGTCTGTACCTAGCTCCTGTCTTTGTCTGTACCTAGCTCCTGTCTGTACCTAGCTCCTGTCTGTACCTAGCTTCTGTCAGTCTGTACCTAACTCCTGTCAGTCTAAACCTAGCTTCTGTCAGTCTGAACCTAGCTCCTGTCAGTCTGAACCTAGCTCCTGTCAGTCTGAACCTAGCTCCTGTCAGTCTGTCTGTCTGTCTGTACCTAGCTCCTGTCTTTCTGCCTGTACCTAGCTCCTGTCTGAACCTAGCTCTTGTCTGTACCTAGCTCCTGTCTGTCTGAACCTTGCTCCTGTCAGTCTGTACCTAACTCCTGTCAGTCTGTACCTAGCTCCTGTCAGTCTGAACCTAGCTCCTGTCAGTCTGTACCTAGCTCCTGTATGTCTGAACCTAGCTCCTGTCTGTCTGTCTCTCTGTCTGTCTGTCTGTCTGTCTGTCTGTCTGTCTGTCTGTCTGCTGCTGTCTGTCGCCCGCGACCTAGCTCCTGTCTTTCTGTCTGTACCTAGCTCCTGTCTGTCTGTCTGTCTGTCTGTCTGTCTGTCTGTCTGTCTGTCTGTCTGTCTGTCTGTCTGTCTGTCTGTCTGTCTGTCTGTCTGTACCTAGCTCCTGTCTTTCTGTCTGTACCTAGCTCCTGTCTGCACCTAGCTCCTGTCTGTACCTAGCTCCTGTCTGTACCTAGCTCCTGTCAGTCTGTACCTAGCTCCTGTCAGTCTGAACCTAGCTCCTGTCATTCTGAACCTAGTTCCTGTGAGTCTGAACCTAGCTCCTGTCAGTCTGTCTGTCTGTCTGTACCTAGCTCCTGTCTTTGTCTGTACCTAGCTCCTGTCTGTACCTAGCTCCTGTCTGTCTGTACCTAGCTCCTGTCTTTGTCTGTACGTAGCTCCTGTCTGTCTGTCTGTACCTAGCTCCTGTCTTTGTCAGTACCTAGCTCCTGTCTGTACCTAGCTCCTGTCTGTACCTAGCTCCTGTTTGTACCTAGCTTCTGTCAGTCTGTACCTAGCTCCTATCAGTCTGAACCTAGCTCCTGTCAGTCTGAACCTAGCTCCTGTCAGTCTGAACCTAGCTCCTGTCAGTCTGTCTGTCTGTCTGTACCTAGCTCCTGTCTTTGTCTGTAGCTAGCTCCTGTCAGTCTGAACCTAGCTCTTGTCAGTCTGAACCTAGCTCCTGTCAGTCTGAACCTAGTTCCTGTCAGTCTGAACCTAGCTCCTGTCAGTCTGTCTGTCTGTCTGTACCTAGCTCCTGTCTTTGTCTGTACCTAGCTCCTGTCTGTACCTAGCTCCTGTCTGTCTGTACCTAGCTCCTGTCTTTGTCTGTACCTAGCTCCTGTCTGTCTGTCTGTCTGTACCTAGCTCCTGTCTTTGTCTGTACCTAGCTCCTGTCTTTACCTAGCTCCTGTCTGTACCTAGCTCCTGTTTGTACCTAGCTTCTGTCAGTCTGTACCTAGCTCCTGTCAGTCTGAACCTAGCTCCTGTCAGTCTGAACCTAGCTCCTGTCAGTCTGAACCTAGCTCCTGTCAGTCTGAACCTAGCTCCTGTCAGTCTGTCTGTCTGTCTGTACCTAGCTCCTGTCTTTGTCTGTACCTAGCTCCTGTCTGTCTGTCTGTCTGTCTGTACCTAGCTCCTGTCTTTGTCTGTACCTAGCTCCTGTCTTTACCTAGCTCCTGTCTGTACCTAGCTCCTGTTTTTACCTAGCTTCTGTCAGTCTGTACCTAGCTCCTGTCAGTCTGAACCTAGCTCCTGTCAGTCTGAACCTAGCTCCTGTCAGTCTGAACCTAGCTCCTGTCAGTCTGAACCTAGCTCCTGTCAGTCTGTCTGTCTGTCTGTACCTAGCTCCTGTCTTTGTCTGTACCTAGCTCCTGTCTGTACCTAGCTCCTATCTGTCTGTACCTAGCTCCTGTCTTTGTCTGTACCTAGCTCCTGTCTGTACCTAGCTCCTGTTTGTACCTAGCTCCTGTCTGTACCTAGTTCATGTCAGTCTGTACCTAGCTCCTGTCAGTCTAAACCTAGCTCCTGTCAGTCTGAACCGAGCTCCTGTCAGTCTGAACCTAGCTCCTGTCAGTCTGAACCTAGCTCCTGTCAGTCTGTCTGTCTGTCTGTACCTAGCTCCTGTCTTTCTGCCTGTACCTAGCTCCTGTCTGTACCTAACTCTTGTCTGTACCTAGCTCCTGTCAGTCTGAACCTAGCTCCTGTCAGTCTGTACCTAACTCCTGTCAGTCTGTACGTAGCTCCTGTCAGTCTGAACCTAGCTCCTGTCAGTCTGAACCTAGCTCCTGTCAGTCTGTCTGTCAGTCTGTACCTAGCTCCTGTCAGTCTGTACCTAGCTCCTGTCAGTCTGAACCTAGCTCCTGTCAGTCTGAATCTAGCTCATGTCAGTCTGAACCTAGCTCCTGTCAGTCTGAACCTAGCTCCTGTCAGTCTGTCTGTCTGTCTGTACCTAGCTCCTGTCTTTCTGCCTGTACCTAGCTCCTGTCTGTACCTAGCTCTTGTCTGTACCTAGCTCCTGTCAGTCTGTACTTAGATCCTGTATGTCTGAACCGAGCTCCTGTCTGTCTCTCTGTCTGTCTGTCTGTCTGTCTCTCTGTCTGTACCTAGCTCCTGTCTGTCTGTCTGTCTGTCTGTCTGTCTGTCTGTCTGTCTGTCTGTCTGTCTGTCTGTCTGTCTGTCTGTCTGTCTGTCTGTCTGTCTGTACCTAGCTCCTGTCTTTCTGTCTGTACCTAGCTCCTGTCTTTCTGTCTGTACCTAGCTCCTGTCTGCACCTAGCTCCTGTCTGTACCTAGCTCCTGTCTGTACCTAGCTCCTGTCAGTCTGTACCTAGCTCTTGTCAGTCTGAACCTAGCTCCTGTCAGTCTGAACCTAGCTCCTGTCAGTCTGAACCTAGCTCCTGTCAATCTGAACCTAGCTCCTGTCAGTCTGTCTGTCAGTCTGAACCTAGCTCCTGTCAGTCTGTCTGTCAGTCTGAACCTAGCTCCTGTCTGTCTCTCTCTGTCTGTCTGTCTGTCTCTCTGTCTGTACCTAGCTCCTGTCTTTGTCTGTACCTAGCTCCTGTCTGTACCTAGCTCCTGTCTGTCTGTCTGTACCTAGCTCCTGTCTTTGTCTGTGCCTAGCTCCTGTCTGTACCTAGCTCCTGTCTGTACCTAGCTCCTGTTTGTACCTAGCTTCTGTCAGTCTGTACCTAGCTCCTGTCAGTCTGAACCTAGCTCCTGTCAGTCTGAACCTAGCTCCTGTCAGTCTGTCTGTCTGTCTGTACCTAGCTCCTGTCTTTGTCTGTACCTAGCTTCTGTCTGTACCTAGCTCCTGTCTGTCTGTACCTAGCTCCTGTCTTTGTCTGTACCTAGCTCCTGTCTGTACCTAGCTCCTGTCTGTACCTAGCTTCTGTCAGTCTGTACCTAACTCCTGTCAGTCTAAACCTAGCTTCTGTCAGTCTGAACCTAGCTCCTGTCAGTCTGAACCTAGCTCCTGTCAGTCTGAACCTAGCTCCTGTCAGTCTGTCTGTCTGTATGTACCTAGCTCCTGTCTTTCTGCCTGTACCTAGCTCCTGTCTGAACCTAGCTCTTGTCTGTACCTAGCTCCTGTCTGTCTGAACCTTGCTCCTGTCAGTCTGTACCTAACTCCTGTCAGTCTGTACCTAGCTCCTGTCAGTCTGAACCTAGCTCCTGTCAGTCTGTACCTAGCTCCTGTATGTCTGAACCTAGCTCCTGTCTGTCTGTCTCTCTGTCTGTCTGTCTGTCTGTCTGTCTGTCTGTCTGTCTCTCTGTCTGTACCTAGCTCCTGTCTTTCTGTCTGTACCTAGCTCCTGTCTGTCTGTCTGTCTGTCTGTCTGTCTGTCTGTCTGTCTGTCTGTCTGTCTGTCTGTCTGTCTGTACCTAGCTCCTGTCTGCACCTAGCTCCTGTCTGTACCTAGCTCCTGTCTGTACCTAGCTCCTGTCAGTCTGTACCTAGCTCCTGTCAGTCTGAACCTAGCTCCTGTCATTCTGAACCTAGTTCCTGTGAGTCTGAACCTAGCTCCTGTCAGTCTGTCTGTCTGTCTGTACCTAGCTCCTGTCTTTGTCTGTACCTAGCTCCTGTCTGTACCTAGCTCCTGTCTGTCTGTACCTAGCTCCTGTCTTTGTCTGTACGTAGCTCCTGTCTGTCTGTCTGTACCTAGCTCCTGTCTTTCTGTCTGTACCTAGCTCCTGTCTGCACCTAGCTCCTGTCTGTACCTAGCTCCTGTCTGTACCTAGCTCCTGTCAGTCTGTACCTAGCTCCTGTCAGTCTGAACCTAGCTCCTGTCATTCTGAACCTAGTTCCTGTGAGTCTGAACCTAGCTCCTGTCAGTCTGTCTGTCTGTCTGTAACTAGCTCCTGTCTTTGTCTGTACCTAGCTCCTGTCTGTACCTAGCTCCTGTCTGTCTGTACCTAGCTCCTGTCTTTGTCTGTACGTAGCTCCTGTCTGTCTGTCTGTACCTAGCTCCTGTCTTTGTCAGTACCTAGCTCCTGTCTGTACCTAGCTCCTGTCTGTACCTAGCTCCTGTTTGTACCTAGCTTCTGTCAGTCTGTACCTAGCTCCTATCAGTCTGAACCTAGCTCCTGTCAGTCTGAACCTAGCTCCTGTCAGTCTGAACCTAGCTCCTGTCAGTCTGTCTGTCTGTCTGTACCTAGCTCCTGTCTTTGTCTGTAGCTAGCTCCTGTCAGTCTGAACCTAGCTCTTGTCAGTCTGAACCTAGCTCCTGTCAGTCTGAACCTAGTTCCTGTCAGTCTGAACCTAGCTCCTGACAGTCTGTCTGTCTGTCTGTACGTAGCTCCTGTGTTTGTCTGTACCTAGCTCCTGTCTGTACCTAGCTCCTGTCTGTCTGTACCTAGCTCCTGTCTTTGTCTGTACCTAGCTCCTGTCTGTCTGTCTGTCTGTACCTAGCTCCTGTCTTTGTCTGTACCTAGCTCCTGTCTTTACCTAGCTCCTGTCTGTACCTAGCTCCTGTTTGTACCTAGCTTCTGTCAGTCTGTACCTAGCTCCTGTCAGTCTGAACCTAGCTCCTGTCAGTCTGAACCTAGCTCCTGTCAGTCTGAACCTAGCTCCTGTCAGTCTGTCTGTCTGTCTGTACCTAGCTCCTGTCTTTGTCTGTACCTAGCTCCTGTCTGTACCTAGCTCCTATCTGTCTGTACCTAGCTCCTGTCTGTACCTAGCTCCTGTTTGTACCTAGCTCCTGTCTGTACCGAGTTCATGTCAGTCTGTACCTAGCTCCTGTCAGTCTAAACCTAGCTCCTGTCAGTCTGAACCGAGCTCCTGTCAGTCTGAACCTAGCTCCTGTCAGTCTGAACCTAGCTCCTGTCAGTCTGTCTGTCTGTCTGTACCTAGCTCCTGTCTTTCTGCCTGTACCTAGCTCCTGTCTGTACCTAACTCTTGTCTGTACCTAGCTCCTGTCAGTCTGAACCTAGCTCCTGTCAGTCTGTACCTAACTCCTGTCAGTCTGTACGTAGCTCCTGTCAGTCTGAACCTAGCTCCTGTCAGTCTGAACCTAGCTCCTGTCTGTCTGTCTGTCAGTCTGTACCTAGCTCCTGTCAGTCTGTACCTAACTCCTGTCAGTCTGAACCTAGCTCCTGTCAGTCTGTCTGTCTGTCTGTACCTAGCTCCTGTCTTTGTCTGTACCTAGCTTCTGTCTGTACCTAGCTCCTGTCTGTCTGTACCTAGCTCCTGTCTTTGTCTGTACCTAGCTCCTGTCTGTACCTAGCTCCTGTCTGTACCTAGCTTCTGTCAGTCTGTACCTAACTCCTGTCAGTCTAAACCTAGCTTCTGTCAGTCTGAACCTAGCTCCTGTCAGTCTGAACCTAGCTCCTGTCAGTCTGAACCTAGCTCCTGTCAGTCTGTCTGTCTGTATGTACCTAGCTCCTGTCTTTCTGCCTGTACCTAGCTCCTGTCTGAACCTAGCTCTTGTCTGTACCTAGCTCCTGTCTGTCTGAACCTTGCTCCTGTCAGTCTGTACCTAACTCCTGTCAGTCTGTACCTAGCTCCTGTCAGTCTGAACCTAGCTCCTGTCAGTCTGTACCTAGCTCCTGTATGTCTGAACCTAGCTCCTGTCTGTCTGTCTCTCTGTCTGTCTGTCTGTCTGTCTGTCTGTCTGTCTGTCTCTCTGTCTGTACCTAGCTCCTGTCTTTCTGTCTGTACCTAGCTCCTGTCTGTCTGTCTGTCTGTCTGTCTGTCTGTCTGTCTGTCTGTCTGTCTGTCTGTCTGTCTGTCTGTCTGTCTGTCTGTCTGTCTGTCTGTCTGTCTGTACCTAGCTCCTGTCTGCACCTAGCTCCTGTCTGTACCTAGCTCCTGTCTGTACCTAGCTCCTGTCAGTCTGTACCTAGCTCCTGTCAGTCTGAACCTAGCTCCTGTCATTCTGAACCTAGTTCCTGTGAGTCTGAACCTAGCTCCTGTCAGTCTGTCTGTCTGTCTGTACCTAGCTCCTGTCTTTGTCTGTACCTAGCTCCTGTCTGTACCTAGCTCCTGTCTGTCTGTACCTAGCTCCTGTCTTTGTCTGTACGTAGCTACTGTCTGTCTGTCTGTACCTAGCTCCTGTCTTTCTGTCTGTACCTAGCTCCTGTCTGCACCTAGCTCCTGTCTGTACCTAGCTCCTGTCTGTACCTAGCTCCTGTCAGTCTGTACCTAGCTCCTGTCAGTCTGAACCTAGCTCCTGTCATTCTGAACCTAGTTCCTGTGAGTCTGAACCTAGCTCCTGTCAGTCTGTCTGTCTGTCTGTAACTAGCTCCTGTCTTTGTCTGTACCTAGCTCCTGTCTGTACCTAGCTCCTGTCTGTCTGTACCTAGCTCCTGTCTTTGTCTGTACGTAGCTCCTGTCTGTCTGTCTGTACCTAGCTCCTGTCTTTGTCAGTACCTAGCTCCTGTCTGTACCTGGCTCCTGTCTGTACCTAGCTCCTGTTTGTACCTAGCTTCTGTCAGTCTGTACCTAGCTCCTATCAGTCTGAACCTAGCTCCTGTCAGTCTGAACCTAGCTCCTGTCAGTCTGAACCTAGCTCCTGTCAGTCTGTCTGTCTGTCTGTACCTAGCTCCTGTCTTTGTCTGTAGCTAGCTCCTGTCAGTCTGAACCTAGCTCTTGTCAGTCTGAACCTAGCTCCTGTCAGTCTGAACCTAGTTCCTGTCAGTCTGAACCTAGCTCCTGACAGTCTGTCTGTCTGTCTGTACGTAGCTCCTGTGTTTGTCTGTACCTAGCTCCTGTCTGTACCTAGCTCCTGTCTGTCTGTACCTAGCTCCTGTCTTTGTCTGTACCTAGCTCCTGTCTGTCTGTCTGTCTGTACCTAGCTCCTGTCTTTGTCTGTACCTAGCTCCTGTCTTTACCTAGCTCCTGTCTGTACCTAGCTCCTGTTTGTACCTAGCTTCTGTCAGTCTGTACCTAGCTCCTGTCAGTCTGAACCTAGCTCCTGTCAGTCTGAACCTAGCTCCTGTCAGTCTGAACCTAGCTCCTGTCAGTCTGTCTGTCTGTCTGTACCTAGCTCCTGTCTTTGTCTGTACCTAGCTCCTGTCTGTACCTAGCTCCTATCTGTCTGTACCTAGCTCCTGTCTGTACCTAGCTCCTGTTTGTACCTAGCTCCTGTCTGTACCGAGTTCATGTCAGTCTGTACCTAGCTCCTGTCAGTCTAAACCTAGCTCCTGTCAGTCTGAACCGAGCTCCTGTCAGTCTGAACCTAGCTCCTGTCAGTCTGAACCTAGCTCCTGTCAGTCTGTCTGTCTGTCTGTACCTAGCTCCTGTCTTTCTGCCTGTACCTAGCTCCTGTCTGTACCTAACTCTTGTCTGTACCTAGCTCCTGTCAGTCTGAACCTAGCTCCTGTCAGTCTGTACCTAACTCCTGTCAGTCTGTACGTAGCTCCTGTCAGTCTGAACCTAGCTCCTGTCAGTCTGAACCTAGCTCCTGTCTAGTCTGTCTGTCAGTCTGTACCTAGCTCCTGTCAGTCTGTACCTAACTCCTGTCAGTCTGAACCTAGCTCCTGTCAGTCTGTCTGTCTGTCTGTACCTAGCTCCTGTCTTTGTCTGTACCTAGCTTCTGTCTGTACCTAGCTCCTGTCTGTCTGTACCTAGCTCCTGTCTTTGTCTGTACCTAGCTCCTGTCTGTACCTAGCTCCTGTCTGTACCTAGCTTCTGTCAGTCTGTACCTAACTCCTGTCAGTCTAAACCTAGCTTCTGTCAGTCTGAACCTAGCTCCTGTCAGTCTGAACCTAGCTCCTGTCAGTCTGAACCTAGCTCCTGTCAGTCTGTCTGTCTGTATGTACCTAGCTCCTGTCTTTCTGCCTGTACCTAGCTCCTGTCTGAACCTAGCTCTTGTCTGTACCTAGCTCCTGTCTGTCTGAACCTTGCTCCTGTCAGTCTGTACCTAACTCCTGTCAGTCTGTACCTAGCTCCTGTCAGTCTGAACCTAGCTCCTGTCAGTCTGTACCTAGCTCCTGTATGTCTGAACCTAGCTCCTGTCTGTCTGTCTCTCTGTCTGTCTGTCTGTCTGTCTGTCTGTCTGTCTGTCTGTCTGTCTGTCTGTCTGTCTGTCTGTCTGTACCTAGCTCCTGTCTTTCTGTCTGTACCTAGCTCCTGTCTGTCTGTCTGTCTGTCTGTCTGTCTGTCTGTCTGTCTGTCTGTCTGTCTGTCTGTCTGTCTGTCTGTCTGTCTGTCTGTCTGTCTGTCTGTCTGTCTGTCTGTCTGTACCTAGCTCCTGTCTGCACCTAGCTCCTGTCTGTACCTAGCTCCTGTCTGTACCTAGCTCCTGTCAGTCTGTACCTAGCTCCTGTCAGTCTGAACCTAGCTCCTGTCATTCTGAACCTAGTTCCTGTGAGTCTGAACCTAGCTCCTGTCAGTCTGTCTGTCTGTCTGTACCTAGCTCCTGTCTTTGTCTGTACCTAGCTCCTGTCTGTACCTAGCTCCTGTCTGTCTGTACCTAGCTCCTGTCTTTGTCTGTACGTAGCTCCTGTCTGTCTGTCTGTACCTAGCTCCTGTCTTTCTGTCTGTACCTAGCTCCTGTCTGCACCTAGCTCCTGTCTGTACCTAGCTCCTGTCTGTACCTAGCTCCTGTCAGTCTGTACCTAGCTCCTGTCAGTCTGAACCTAGCTCCTGTCATTCTGAACCTAGTTCCTGTGAGTCTGAACCTAGCTCCTGTCAGTCTGTCTGTCTGTCTGTAACTAGCTCCTGTCTTTGTCTGTACCTAGCTCCTGTCTGTACCTAGCTCCTGTCTGTCTGTACCTAGCTCCTGTCTTTGTCTGTACGTAGCTCCTGTCTGTCTGTCTGTACCTAGCTCCTGTCTTTGTCAGTACCTAGCTCCTGTCTGTACCTAGCTCCTGTCTGTACCTAGCTCCTGTTTGTACCTAGCTTCTGTCAGTCTGTACCTAGCTCCTATCAGTCTGAACCTAGCTCCTGTCAGTCTGAACCTAGCTCCTGTCAGTCTGAACCTAGCTCCTGTCAGTCTGTCTGTCTGTCTGTACCTAGCTCCTGTCTTTGTCTGTAGCTAGCTCCTGTCAGTCTGAACCTAGCTCTTGTCAGTCTGAACCTAGCTCCTGTCAGTCTGAACCTAGTTCCTGTCAGTCTGAACCTAGCTCCTGACAGTCTGTCTGTCTGTCTGTACGTAGCTCCTGTGTTTGTCTGTACCTAGCTCCTGTCTGTACCTAGCTCCTGTCTGTCTGTACCTAGCTCCTGTCTTTGTCTGTACCTAGCTCCTGTCTGTCTGTCTGTCTGTACCTAGCTCCTGTCTTTGTCTGTACCTAGCTCCTGTCTTTACCTAGCTCCTGTCTGTACCTAGCTCCTGTTTGTACCTAGCTTCTGTCAGTCTGTACCTAGCTCCTGTCAGTCTGAACCTAGCTCCTGTCAGTCTGAACCTAGCTCCTGTCAGTCTGAACCTAGCTCCTGTCAGTCTGTCTGTCTGTCTGTACCTAGCTCCTGTCTTTGTCTGTACCTAGCTCCTGTCTGTACCTAGCTCCTATCTGTCTGTACCTAGCTCCTGTCTGTACCTAGCTCCTGTTTGTACCTAGCTCCTGTCTGTACCGAGTTCATGTCAGTCTGTACCTAGCTCCTGTCAGTCTAAACCTAGCTCCTGTCAGTCTGAACCGAGCTCCTGTCAGTCTGAACCTAGCTCCTGTCAGTCTGAACCTAGCTCCTGTCAGTCTGTCTGTCTGTCTGTACCTAGCTCCTGTCTTTCTGCCTGTACCTAGCTCCTGTCTGTACCTAACTCTTGTCTGTACCTAGCTCCTGTCAGTCTGAACCTAGCTCCTGTCAGTCTGTACCTAACTCCTGTCAGTCTGTACGTAGCTCCTGTCAGTCTGAACCTAGCTCCTGTCAGTCTGAACCTAGCTCCTGTCAGTCTGTCTGTCAGTCTGTACCTAGCTCCTGTCAGTCTGTACCTAACTCCTGTCAGTCTGAACCTAGCTCCTGTCAGTCTGTCTGTCTGTCTGTACCTAGCTCCTGTCTTTCTGCCTGTACCTAGCTCCTGTCTGTACCTAGCTCTTGTCTGTACCTAGCTCCTGTTTGTCTGTATCTAGCTCCTGTCAGTCTGAACCTAGCTCCTGTCAGTCTGTCTGTCTGTCTGTACCTAGCTCCTGTCTTTGTCTGTACCTAGCTTCTGTCTGTACCTAGCTCCTGTCTGTCTGTACCTAGCTCCTGTCTTTGTCTGTACCTAGCTCCTGTCTGTACCTAGCTCCTGTCTGTACCTAGCTTCTGTCAGTCTGTACCTAACTCCTGTCAGTCTAAACCTAGCTTCTGTCAGTCTGAACCTAGCTCCTGTCAGTCTGAACCTAGCTCCTGTCAGTCTGAACCTAGCTCCTGTCAGTCTGTCTGTCTGTATGTACCTAGCTCCTGTCTTTCTGCCTGTACCTAGCTCCTGTCTGAACCTAGCTCTTGTCTGTACCTAGCTCCTGTCTGTCTGAACCTTGCTCCTGTCAGTCTGTACCTAACTCCTGTCAGTCTGTACCTAGCTCCTGTCAGTCTGAACCTAGCTCCTGTCAGTCTGTACCTAGCTCCTGTATGTCTGAACCTAGCTCCTGTCTGTCTGTCTCTCTGTCTGTCTGTCTGTCTGTCTGTCTGTCTGTCTGTCTGTCTGTCTGTCTGTCTGTCTGTCTGTCTGTCTGCTCTCGTCTGTACCTAGCTCCTGTCTTTCTGTCTGTACCTAGCTCCTGTCTGTCTGTCTGTCTGTCTGTCTGTCTGTCTGTCTGTCTGTCTGTCTGTCTGTCTGTCTGTCTGTCTGTCTGTCTGTCTGTCTGTCTGTCTGTACCTAGCTCCTGTCTGCACCTAGCTCCTGTCTGTACCTAGCTCCTGTCTGTACCTAGCTCCTGTCAGTCTGTACCTAGCTCCTGTCAGTCTGAACCTAGCTCCTGTCATTCTGAACCTAGTTCCTGTGAGTCTGAACCTAGCTCCTGTCAGTCTGTCTGTCTGTCTGTCTGTACCTAGCTCCTGTCTTTGTCTGTACCTAGCTCCTGTCTGTACCTAGCTCCTGTCTGTCTGTACCTAGCTCCTGTCTTTGTCTGTACGTAGCTCCTGTCTGTCTGTCTGTACCTAGCTCCTGTCTTTCTGTCTGTACCTAGCTCCTGTCTGCACCTAGCTCCTGTCTGTACCTAGCTCCTGTCTGTACCTAGCTCCTGTCAGTCTGTACCTAGCTCCTGTCAGTCTGAACCTAGCTCCTGTCATTCTGAACCTAGTTCCTGTGAGTCTGAACCTAGCTCCTGTCAGTCTGTCTGTCTGTCTGTAACTAGCTCCTGTCTTTGTCTGTACCTAGCTCCTGTCTGTACCTAGCTCCTGTCTGTCTGTACCTAGCTCCTGTCTTTGTCTGTACGTAGCTCCTGTCTGTCTGTCTGTACCTAGCTCCTGTCTTTGTCAGTACCTAGCTCCTGTCTGTACCTAGCTCCTGTCTGTACCTAGCTCCTGTTTGTACCTAGCTTCTGTCAGTCTGTACCTAGCTCCTATCAGTCTGAACCTAGCTCCTGTCAGTCTGAACCTAGCTCCTGTCAGTCTGAACCTAGCTCCTGTCAGTCTGTCTGTCTGTCTGTACCTAGCTCCTGTCTTTGTCTGTAGCTAGCTCCTGTCAGTCTGAACCTAGCTCTTGTCAGTCTGAACCTAGCTCCTGTCAGTCTGAACCTAGTTCCTGTCAGTCTGAACCTAGCTCCTGTCAGTCTGTCTGTCTGTCTGTACGTAGCTCCTGTGTTTGTCTGTACCTAGCTCCTGTCTGTACCTAGCTCCTGTCTGTCTGTACCTAGCTCCTGTCTTTGTCTGTACCTAGCTCCTGTCTGTCTGTCTGTCTGTACCTAGCTCCTGTCTTTGTCTGTACCTAGCTCCTGTCTTTACCTAGCTCCTGTCTGTACCTAGCTCCTGTTTGTACCTAGCTTCTGTCAGTCTGTACCTAGCTCCTGTCAGTCTGAACCTAGCTCCTGTCAGTCTGAACCTAGCTCCTGTCAGTCTGAACCTAGCTCCTGTCAGTCTGTCTGTCTGTCTGTACCTAGCTCCTGTCTTTGTCTGTACCTAGCTCCTGTCTGTACCTAGCTCCTATCTGTCTGTACCTAGCTCCTGTCTGTACCTAGCTCCTGTTTGTACCTAGCTCCTGTCTGTACCGAGTTCATGTCAGTCTGTACCTAGCTCCTGTCAGTCTAAACCTAGCTCCTGTCAGTCTGAACCGAGCTCCTGTCAGTCTGAACCTAGCTCCTGTCAGTCTGAACCTAGCTCCTGTCAGTCTGTCTGTCTGTCTGTACCTAGCTCCTGTCTTTCTGCCTGTACCTAGCTCCTGTCTGTACCTAACTCTTGTCTGTACCTAGCTCCTGTCAGTCTGAACCTAGCTCCTGTCAGTCTGTACCTAACTCCTGTCAGTCTGTACGTAGCTCCTGTCAGTCTGAACCTAGCTCCTGTCAGTCTGAACCTAGCTCCTGTCAGTCTGTCTGTCAGTCTGTACCTAGCTCCTGTCAGTCTGTACCTAACTCCTGTCAGTCTGAACCTAGCTCCTGTCAGTCTGTCTGTCTGTCTGTACCTAGCTCCTGTCTTTCTGCCTGTACCTAGCTCCTGTCTGTACCTAGCTCTTGTCTGTACCTAGCTCCTGTCTGTCTGTATCTAGCTCCTGTCAGTCTGTACCTAGCTCCTGTCAGTCTGAACCTAGCTCCTGTTAGTCTGTACCTAGCTCCTGTCAGTCTGTACCTCGCTCCTGTCAGTCTGAACCTAGCTCCTGTCAGTCTGTACTTAGATCCTGTATGTCTGAACCGAGCTCCTGTCTGTCTCTCTGTCTGTCTGTCTGTCTGTCTGTCTCTCTGTCTGTACCTAGCTCCTGTCTGTCTGTCTGTCTGTCTGTCTGTCTGTCTGTCTGTCTGTCTGTCTGTCTGTCTGTCTGTCTGTCTGTCTGTCTGTCTGTACCTAGCTCCTGTCTTTCTGTCTGTACCTAGCTCCTGTCTTTCTGTCTGTACCTAGCTCCTGTCTGCACCTAGCTCCTGTCTGTACCTAGCTCCTGTCTGTACCTAGCTCCTGTCAGTCTGTACCTAGCTCTTGTCAGTCTGAACGTAGCTCCTGTCAGTCTGAACCTAGCTCCTGTCAGTCTGAACCTAGCTCCTGTCAATCTGAACCTAGCTCCTGTCAGTCTGTCTGTCAGTCTGAACCTAGCTCCTGTCAGTCTGTCTGTCAGTCTGAACCTAGCTCCTGTCTGTCTCTCTCTGTCTGTCTGTCTGTCTCTCTGTCTGTACCTAGCTCCTGTCTTTGTCTGTACCTAGCTCCTGTCTGTACCTAGCTCCTGTCTGTCTGTCTGTACCTAGCTCCTGTCTTTGTCTGTGCCTAGCTCCTGTCTGTACCTAGCTCCTGTCTGTACCTAGCTCCTGTTTGTACCTAGCTTCTGTCAGTCTGTACCTAGCTCCTGTCAGTCTGAACCTAGCTCCTGTCAGTCTGAACCTAGCTCCTGTCAGTCTGTCTGTCTGTCTGTACCTAGCTCCTGTCTTTGTCTGTACCTAGCTTCTGTCTGTACCTAGCTCCTGTCTGTCTGTACCTAGCTCCTGTCTTTGTCTGTACCTAGCTCCTGTCTGTACCTAGCTCCTGTCTGTACCTAGCTTCTGTCAGTCTGTACCTAACTCCTGTCAGTCTAAACCTAGCTTCTGTCAGTCTGAACCTAGCTCCTGTCAGTCTGAACCTAGCTCCTGTCAGTCTGAACCTAGCTCCTGTCAGTCTGTCTGTCTGTCTGTACCTAGCTCCTGTCTTTCTGCCTGTACCTAGCTCCTGTCTGAACCTAGCTCTTGTCTGTACCTAGCTCCTGTCTGTCTGAACCTTGCTCCTGTCAGTCTGTACCTAACTCCTGTCAGTCTGTACCTAGCTCCTGTCAGTCTGAACCTAGCTCCTGTCAGTCTGTACCTAGCTCCTGTATGTCTGAACCTAGCTCCTGTCTGTCTGTCTCTCTGTCTGTCTGTCTGTCTGTCTGTCTGTCTGTCTGTCTGTCTCTCTGTCTGTACCTAGCTCCTGTCTTTCTGTCTGTACCTAGCTCCTGTCTGTCTGTCTGTCTGTCTGTCTGTCTGTCTGTCTGTCTGTCTGTCTG
>NC_138305.1:99307500-99312500 GCF_965601325.2 Salmo salar | reverse complement strand
TGTCTGTCTGTCTGCACCTAGCTCCTGTCTTTGTCTGTACCTAGCTCCTGTCTGTACCTAGCTCCTGTCTGTCTGTCTCTCTGTCTGTCTGTCTGTCTCTCTGTCTGTCTGTCTGTCTGTCTGTCTGTCTGTCTCTCTGTCTGTACCTAGCTCCTGTCTTTCTGTCTGTACCTAGCTCCTGTCTGTCTGTCTGTCTGTCTGTCTGTCTGTCTGTCTGTCTGTCTGTCTGTCTGTCTGTCTGTCTGTCTGTATGTCTGTTTGTCTCTGTCTGTCTGTCTGTACCTAGCTCCTGTCTTTCTGTCTGTACCTAGCTCCTGTCTGCACCTAGCTCCTGTCTGTACCTAGCTCCTGTCTGTACCTAGGTCCTGTCAGTCTGTACCTAGCTCCTGTCAGTCTGAACCTAGCTCTTGTCAGTCTGAACCTAGCTCCTGTCAGTCTGAACCTAGTTCCTGTCAGTCTGAACCTAGCTCCTGTCAGTCTGTACCTAACTCCTGTCAGTCTGTACGTAGCTCCTGTCAGTCTGAACCTAGCTCCTGTCAGTCTGAACCTAGCTCCTGTCAGTCTGTCTGTCAGTCTGAACCTAGCTCCTGTCAGTCTGTCTGTCAGTCTGAACCTAGCTCCTGTCAGTCTGTCTGTCAGTCTGAACCTAGCTCCTGTCTGTCTCTCTCTGTCTGTCTGTCTGTCTGTCTCTCTGTCCGTACCTAGCTCCTGTCTTTGTCTGTACCTAGCTCCTATCGGTACCTAGCTCCTGTCTGTCTGTCTGTCTGTACCTAGCTCCTGTCTTTGTCTGTACCTAGCTCCTGTCTGTACCTAGCTCCTGTCTGTATCTAGCTCTTGTCTGTACCTAGCTTCTGTCAGTCTGTACCTAGCTCCTGTCAGTCTGAACCTAGCTCCTGTCAGTCTGTCTGTCAGTCTGAACCTAGCTCCTGTCAGTCTGTATGTCAGTCTGAACCTAGCTCCTGTCTGTCTCTCTCTGTCTGTCTGTCTGTCTGTCTGTCTGTCTGCACCTAGCTCCTGTCTTTGTCTGTACCTAGCTCCTGTCTGTACCTAGCTCCTGTCTGTACCTAGCTCCTGTCTGTACCTAGCGTCTGTCAGTCTGTACCTAGCTCCTGTCAGTCTAAACCTAGCTCCTGTCAGTCTGAACCAAGCTCCTGTCAGTCTGAACCTAGCTCCTGTCAGTCTGAACCTAGCTCCTGTCAGTCTGTCTCTCTGTCTGTACCTAGCTCCTGTCTTTCTGCCTGTACCTAGCTCCTGTCTGTACCTAACTCTTGTCTGTACCTAGCTCCTGTCAGTCTGAACCTAGCTCCTGTCAGTCTGTACCTAACTCCTGTCAGTCTGTACATAGCTCCTGTCAGTCTGAACCTAGCTCCTGTCAGTCTGAACCTAGCTCCTGTCAGTCTGTCTGTCAGTCTGTACCTAGCTCCTGTCAGTCTGTACCTAGCTCCTGTCAGTCTGAACCTAGCTCCTGTCAGTCTGAATCTAGCTCATGTCAGTCTGAACCTAGCTCCTGTCAGTCTGAACCTAGCTCCTGTCAGTCTGTCTGTCTGTCTGTCTGTACCTAGCTCCTGTCTTTCTGCCTGTACCTAGCTCTTGTCTGTACCTAGCTCCTGTCTGTCTGTATCTAGCTCCTGTCAGTCTGTACCTAGCTCCTGTCAGTCTGAACCTAGCTCCTGTTAGTCTGTACCTAGCTCCTGTCAGTCTGTACCTCGCTCCTGTCAGTCTGAACCTAGCTCCTGTCAGTCTGTACCTAGATCCTGTATGTCTGAACCGAGCTCCTGTCTGTCTCTCTGTCTGTCTGTCTGTCTGTCTCTCTGTCTGTACTTAGCTCCTGTCTGTCTGTCTGTCTGTCTGTCTGTCTGTCTGTATGTCTGTCTGTCTGTCTGTCTGTCTGTCTGTCTGTCTGTCTGTCTGTCTGTCTGTCTGTCTGTACCTAGCTCCTGTCTTTCTGAACCTAGCTCCTGTCAGTCTGTCTGTCAGTCTGAACCTAGCTCCTGTCTGTCTCTCTCTGTCTGTCTGTCTGTCTGTCTGCACCTAGCTCCTGTCTTTGTCTGTACCTAGCTCCTGTCTGTACCTAGCTCCTGTCTGTCTGTCTCTCTGTCTGTCTGTCTGTCTCTCTGTCTGTCTGTCTGTCTGTCTCTCTGTCTGTACCTAGCTCCTGTCTTTCTGTCTGTACCTAGCTCCTGTCTGTCTGTCTGTCTGTCTGTCTGTCTGTCTGTCTGTCTGTCTGTCTGTCTGTCTGTCTGTCTGTCTGTCTGTCTGTCTGTCTGTCTGTCTGTCTGTCTGTCTGTCTGTCTGTCTGTATGTCTGTCTGTCTCTGTCTGTCTGTCTGTACCTAGCTCCTGTCTTTCTGTCTGTACCTAGCTCCTGTCTGCACCTAGCTCCTGTCTGTACCTAGCTCCTGTCTGTACCTAGCTCCTGTCAGTCTGTACCTAGCTCCTGTCAGTCTGAACCTAGCTCTTGTCAGTCTGAACCTAGCTCCTGTCAGTCTGAACCTAGTTCCTGTCAGTCTGAACCTAGCTCCTGTCAGTCTGTACCTAACTCCTGTCAGTCTGTACGTAGCTCCTGTCAGTCTGAACCTAGCTCCTGTCAGTCTGAACCTAGCTCCTGTCAGTCTGTCTGTCAGTCTGAACCTAGCTCCTGTCAGTCTGTCTGTCAGTCTGAACCTAGCTCCTGTCAGTCTGTCTGTCAGTCTGAACCTAGCTCCTGTCTGTCTCTCTCTGTCTGTCTGTCTGTCTGTCTCTCTGTCCGTACCTAGCTCCTGTCTTTGTCTGTACCTAGCTCCTATCGGTACCTAGCTCCTGTCTGTCTGTCTGTCTGTACCTAGCTCCTGTCTTTGTCTGTACCTAGCTCCTGTCTGTACCTAGCTCCTGTCTGTATCTAGCTCTTGTCTGTACCTAGCTTCTGTCAGTCTGTACCTAGCTCCTGTCAGTCTGAACCTAGCTCCTGTCAGTCTGTCTGTCAGTCTGAACCTAGCTCCTGTCAGTCTGTATGTCAGTCTGAACCTAGCTCCTGTCTGTCTCTCTCTGTCTGTCTGTCTGTCTGTCTGTCTGTCTGTCTGTCTGTCTGTCTGTCTGTCTGCACCTAGCTCCTGTCTTTGTCTGTACCTAGCTCCTGTCTGTACCTAGCTCCTGTCTGTACCTAGCGTCTGTCAGTCTGTACCTAGCTCCTGTCAGTCTAAACCTAGCTCCTGTCAGTCTGAACCAAGCTCCTGTCAGTCTGAACCTAGCTCCTGTCAGTCTGAACCTAGCTCCTGTCAGTCTGTCTCTCTGTCTGTACCTAGCTCCTGTCTTTCTGCCTGTACCTAGCTCCTGTCTGTACCTAACTCTTGTCTGTACCTAGCTCCTGTCAGTCTGAACCTAGCTCCTGTCAGTCTGTACCTAACTCCGGTCAGTCTGTACATAGCTCCTGTCAGTCTGAACCTAGCTCCTGTCAGTCTGAACCTAGCTCCTGTCAGTCTGTCTGTCAGTCTGTACCTAGCTCCTGTCAGTCTGTACCTAGCTCCTGTCAGTCTGAACCTAGCTCCTGTCAGTCTGAATCTAGCTCATGTCAGTCTGAACCTAGCTCCTGTCAGTCTGAACCTAGCTCCTGTCAGTCTGTCTGTCTGTCTGTCTGTACCTAGCTCCTGTCTTTCTGCCTGTACCTAGCTCTTGTCTGTACCTAGCTCCTGTCTGTCTGTATCTAGCTCCTGTCAGTCTGTACCTAGCTCCTGTCAGTCTGAACCTAGCTCCTGTTAGTCTGTACCTAGCTCCTGTCAGTCTGTACCTCGCTCCTGTCAGTCTGAACCTAGCTCCTGTCAGTCTGTACCTAGATCCTGTATGTCTGAACCGAGCTCCTGTCTGTCTCTCTGTCTGTCTGTCTGTCTGTCTCTCTGTCTGTACCTAGCTCCTGTCTGTCTGTCTGTCTGTCTGTCTGTCTGTCTGTCTGTCTGTCTGTCTGTCTGTCTGTCTGTCTGTCTGTCTGTCTGTCAGTACCTAGCTCCTGTCTTTCTGAACCTAGCTCCTGTCAGTCTGTCTGTCAGTCTGAACCTAGCTCCTGTCAGTCTGTCTGTCAGTCTGAACCTAGCTCCTGTCGGTCTCTCTCTGTCTGTCTGTCTGTCTGTCTGCACCTAGCTCCTGTCTTTGTCTGTACCTAGCTCCTGTCTGTACCTAGCTCCTGTCTGTCTGTCTCTCTGTCTGTCTGTCTGTCTCTCTGTCTGTCTGTCTGTCTGTCTCTCTGTCTGTACCTAGGTCCTGTCTTTCTGTCTGTACCTAGCTCCTGTCTGTCTGTCTGTCTGTCTGTCTGTCTGTCTGTCTGTCTGTCTGTCTGTCTGTCTGTCTGTCTGTCTGTCTGTATGTCTGTCTGTCTCTGTCTGTCTGTCTGTACCTAGCTCCTGTCTTTCTGTCTGTACCTAGCTCCTGTCTGCACCTAGCTCCTGTCTGTACCTAGCTCCTGTCTGTACCTAGCTCCTGTCAGTCTGTACCTAGCTCCTGTCAGTCTGAACCTAGCTCTTGTCAGTCTGAACCTAGCTCCTGTCAGTCTGAACCTAGTTCCTGTCAGTCTGAACCTAGCTCCTGTCAGTCTGTCTGTCTGTCTGTACCTAGCTCCTGTCTTTGTCTGTACCTAGCACCTGTCTGTACCTAGCTCCTGTCTGTCTGTACCTAGCTCCTGTCTTTATCTGTACCTAGCTCCTGTCTGTCTGTCTGTACCTAGCTCCTGTCTTTGTCAGTACCTAGCTCCTGTCTGTACCTAGCTCCTGTCTGTACCTAGCTCCTGTTTGTACCTAGCTTCTGTCAGTCTGTACCTAGCTCCTGTCTGTACCTAGCTCCTGTCTGTCTGTCTCTCTGTCTGTCTGTCTGTCTGTCTGTCTGTCTGTCTGTCTGTCTGTCTGTCTGTCTGTCTGTCTGTCTGTCTGTCTCTCTGTCTGTACCTAGCTCCTGTCTTTCTATCTGTACCTAGCTCCTGTCTGTCTGTCTGTCTGTCTGTCTGTCTGTCTGTCTGTCTGTCTGTCTGTCTGTCTGTCT
>NC_138305.1:99295000-99297500 GCF_965601325.2 Salmo salar | reverse complement strand
CTGAACCTAGCTCTTGTCATTCTGAACCTAGCTCCTGTCAGTCTGAATCTAGCTCCTGTCAGTCTGAACCTAGCTCCTGTCAGTCTGAACCTAGCTCCTGTCAGTCTGTCTGTCAGTCTTAACCTAGCTCCTGTCTGTCTCTCTCTGTCTGTCTGTCTGTCTCTCTGTCCGTACCTAGCTCCTGTCTTTGTCTGCACCTAGCTCCTATCGGTACCTAGCTCCTGTCTGTCTGTCTGAACCTAGCTCCTGTCTGTCTCTCTCTGTCTGTCTGTCTGTCTGTCTGTCTGCACCTAGCTCCTGTCTTTGTATGTACCTAGCTCCTGTCTGTACCTAGCTCCTGTCTGTACCTAGCTCCTGTCTGTACCTAGCTCCTGTCAGTCTGTACCTAGCTCCTGTCTTTCTGCCTGTACCTAGCTCCTGTCTGTACCTAACTCTTGTCTGTACCTAGCTCCTGTCAGTCTGAACCTAGCTCCTGTCAGTCTGTACCTAACTCCTGTCAGTCTGTACGTAGCTCCTGTCAGTCTGAACCTAGCTCCTGTCAGTCTGAACCTAGCTCCTGTCAGTCTGTCTGTCAGTCTGAACCTAGCTCCTGTCAGTCTGTCTGTCAGTCTGAACCTAGCTCCTGTCAGTCTGTCTGTCAGTCTGAACCTAGCTCCTGTCTGTCTCTCTCTGTCTGTCTGTCTGTCTCTCTGTCCGTACCTAGCTCCTGTCTTTGTCTGTACCTAGCTCCTATCGGTACCTAGCTCCTGTCTGTCTGTCTGTCTGTACCTAGCTCCTGTCTTTGTCTGTACCTAGCTCCTGTCTGTACCTAGCTCCTGTCTGTATCTAGCTCTTGTCTGTACCTAGCTTCTGTCAGTCTGTACCTAGCTCCTGTCAGTCTGAACCTAGCTCCTGTCAGTCTGTCTGTCAGTCTGAAACTAGCTCCTGTCAGTCTGTCTGTCAGTCTGAACCTAGCTCCTGTCTGTCTCTCTCTGTCTGTCTGTCTGTCTGTCTGTCTGTCTGTCTGTCTGTCTGTCTGTCTGTCTGTCTGTCTGTCTGTCTGTCTGTCTGTCTGTCTGTCTGTCTGTCTGTCTGCACCTAGCTCCTGTCTTTGTCTGTACCTAGCTCCTGTCTGTACCTAGCTCCTGTCTGTACCTAGCTCCTGTCTGTACCTAGCTCCTGTCAGTCTGTACCTAGCTCCTGTCAGTCTAAACCTAGCTCCTGTCAGTCTGAACCTAGCTCCTGTCAGTCTGAACCTAGCTCCTGTCAGTCTGAACCTAGCTCCTGTCAGTCTGTCTGTCTGTCTGTACCTAGCTCCTGTCTTTCTGTCTGTACCTAGCTCCTGTCTGCACCTATCTCCTTTCTGTACCTAGCTCCTGTCTGTACCTAGCTCCTGTCAGTCTGTACCTAGCTCCTGTCAGTCTGAACCTAGCTCCTGTCAGTCTGAACCTAGTTCCTGTCAGTCTGAACCTAGCTCCTGTCAGTCTGTCTGTCTGTCTGTACCTAGCTCCTGTCTTTGTCTGTACCTAGCTCCTGTCTGTACCTAGCTCCTGTCTGTCTGTACCTAGCTCCTGTCTTTGTCTGTACGTAGCTCCTGTCTGTCTGTCTGTACCTAGCTCCTGTCTTTGTCAATACCTAGCTCCTGTCTGTACCTAGCTCCTGTCTGTACCTAGCTCCTGTTTGTACCTAGCTTCTGTCAGTCTGTACCTAGCTCCTATCAGTCTGAACCTAGCTCCTGTCAGTCTGAACCTAGCTCCTGTCAGTCTGAACCTAGCTCCTGTCAGTCTGTCTGTCTGTCTGTACCTAGCTCCTGTCTTTGTCTGTAGCTAGCTCCTGTCAGTCTGAACCTAGCTCTTGTCAGTCTGAACCTAGCTCCTGTCAGTCTGAACCTAGTTCCTGTCAGTCTGAACCTAGCTCCTGTCAGTCTGTCTGTCTGTCTGTACCTAGCTCCTGTCTTTGTCTGTACCTAGCTCCTGTCTGTACCTAGCTCCTGTCTGTCTGTACCTAGCTCCTGTCTTTGTCTGTACCTAGCTCCTGTCTGTCTGTCTGTCTGTACCTAGCTCCTGTCTTTGTCTGTACCTAGCTCCTGTCTGTACCTAGCTCCTGTCTGTACCTAGCTCCTGTTTGTACCTAGCTTCTGTCAGTCTGTACCTAGCTCCTGTCAGTCTGAACCTAGCTCCTGTCAGTCTGAACCTAGCTCCTGTCAGTCTGAACCTAGCTCCTGTCAGTCTGAACCTAGCTCCTGTCAGTCAGTCTGTCTGTCTGTACCTAGCTCCTGTCTTTGTCTGTACCTAGCTCCTGTCTGTACCTAGCTCCTATCTGTCTGTACCTAGCTCCTGTCTTTGTCTGTACCTAGCTCCTGTCTGTACCTAGCTCCTGTTTGTACCTAGCTCCTGTCTGTACCTAGTTCCTGTCATTCTGTACTTAGCTCCTCTTAGTCTGAACCTAGCTCTTGTCAGTCTGAACCTAGCTCCTGTCAGTCTGAACCTAGCTCCTGTCAGTCTGAACCTAGCTCCTGTCA
>NC_138305.1:99277500-99290000 GCF_965601325.2 Salmo salar | reverse complement strand
TGTACCTAGCTCCTGTCTTTCTGCCTGTACCTAGCTCCTGTCTGTACCTAACTCTTGTCTGTACCTAGCTCCTGTCAGTCTGAACCTAGCTCCTGTCAGTCTGTACCTAACTCCTGTCAGTCTGTACATAGCTCCTGTCAGTCTGAACCTAGCTCCTGTCAGTCTGAACCTAGCTCCTGTCAGTCTGTCTGTCAGTCTGTACCTAGCTCCTGTCAGTCTGTACCTAGCTCCTGTCAGTCTGAACCTAGCTCCTGTCAGTCTGAATCTAGCTCATGTCAGTCTGAACCTAGCTCCTGTCAGTCTGAACCTAGCTCCTGTCAGTCTGTCTGTCTGTCTGTACCTAGCTCCTGTCTTTCTGCCTGTACCTAGCTCCTGTCTGTACATAGCTCTTGTCTGTACCTAGCTCCTGTCTGTCTGTATCTAGCTCCTGTCAGTCTGTACCTAGCTCCTGTCAGTCTGAACCTAGCTCCTGTTAGTCTGTACCTAGCTCCTGTCAGTCTGTACCTCGCTCCTGTCAGTCTGAACCTAGCTCCTGTCAGTCTGAACCTAGTTCCTGTCAGTCTGAACCTAGCTCCTGTCAGTCTGTCTGTCTGTCTGTCTGTCTGTCTGTACCTAGCTCCTGTCTTTGTCTGTACCTAGCTCCTGTCTGTACCTAGCTCCTATCTGTCTGTACCTAGCTCCTGTCTTTTTCTGTACCTAGCTCCTGTCTGTCTGTCTGTCTGTCTGTACCTAGCTCCTGTCTTTGTCTGTACCTAGCTCCTGTCTGTACCTAGCTCCTGTCTGTACCTAGCTCCTGTTTGTACCTAGCTTCTGTCAGTCTGTACCTAGCTCCTGTCAGTTCTAACCTAGCTCCTGTCAGTCTGAACCTAGCTCCTGTCAGTCTGAACCTAGCTCCTGTCAGTCTGAACCTAGCTCCTGTCAGTCTGTCTGTCTGTCTGTACCTAGCTCCTGTCTTTGTCTGTACCTAGCTCCTGTCTGTACCTAGCTCCTATCTGTCTGTACCTAGCTCCTGTCTTTGTCTGTACCTAGCTCCTGTCTGTACCTAGCTCCTGTTTGTACCTAGCTCCTGTCTGTACCTAGTTCCTGTCATTCTGTACTTAGCTCCTCTTAGTCTGAACCTAGCTCTTGTCAGTCTGAACCTAGCTCCTGTCAGTCTGAACCTAGCTCCTGTCAGTCTGAACCTAGATCCTGTCAGTCTGAACCTAGCTCCTGTCAGTCTGTCTGTCAGTCTGAACCTAGCTCCTGTCAGTCTGTCTGTCAGTCTGAACCTAGCTCCTGTCTGTCTCTCTCTGTCTGTCTGTCTGTCTGTCTGTCTGTCTGTCTGTCTGTCTGTCTGTCTGTCTGTCTGTCTGTCTGTCTGTCTGTCTGTCTGTCTGTCTGTCTGTCTGTCTGAACCTAGCTCCTGTCTTTGTCTGTACCTAGCTCCTGTCTGTACCTAGCTCCTGTCTGTACCTAGCTCCTGTCTGTACCTAGCTCCTGTCTGTACCTAGCTCCTGTCTGTACCTAGCTCCTGTCAGTCTGTACCTAGCTCCTGTCAGTCTAAACCTAGCACGTGTCAGTCTGAACCTAGCTCCTGTCAGTCTGAACCTAGCTCCTGTAAGTCTGAACCTAGCTCCTGTCAGTCTGTCTGTCTGTCTGTACCTAGCTCCTGTCTTTCTGCCTGTACCTAGCTCCTGTCTGTACCTAACTCTTGTCTGTACCTAGCTCCTGTCAGTCTGAACCTAGCTCCTGTCAGTCTGTACCTAACTCCTGTCAGTCTGTACGTAGCTCCTGTCAGTCTGAACCTAGCTCCTGTCAGTCTGAACCTAGCTCCTGTCAGTCTGTCTGTCAGTCTGTACCTAGCTCCTGTCAGTCTGTACCTAGCTCCTGTCAGTCTGTACCTAGCTCCTGTCAGTCTGTACCTAGCTCCTGTATGTCTGAACCTAGCTCCTGTCAGTCTGTCTGTCAGTCTTAACCTAGCTCCTGTCTGTCTCTCTCTGTCTGTCTGTCTGTCTCTTTGTCCGTACCTAGCTCCTGTCTTTGTCTGTACCTAGCTCCTATCGGTACCTAGCTCCTGTCTGTCTGTCTGAACCTAGCTCCTGTCTGTCTCTCTCTGTCTGTCTGTCTGTCTGTCTGCACCTAGCTCCTGTCTTTGTATGTACCTAGCTCCTGTCTGTACCTAGCTCCTGTCTGTACCTAGCTCCTGTCTGTACCTAGCTCCTGTCAGTCTGTACCTAGCTCCTGTCTTTCTGCCTGTACCTAGCTCCTGTCTGTACCTAACTCTTGTCTGTACCTAGCTCCTGTCAGTCTGAACCTAGCTCCTGTCAGTCTGTACCTAACTCCTGTCAGTCTGTACGTAGCTCCTGTCAGTCTGAACCTAGCTCCTGTCAGTCTGAACCTAGCTCCTGTCAGTCTGTCTGTCAGTCTGTACCTAGCTCCTGTCAGTCTGTACCTAACTCCTGTCAGTCTGAACCTAGCTCCTGTCAGTCTGTCTGTCTGTCTGTACCTAGCTCCTGTCTTTGTCTGTACCTAGCTTCTGTCTGTACCTAGCTCCTGTCTGTCTGTACCTAGCTCCTGTCTTTGTCTGTACCTAGCTCCTGTCTGTACCTAGCTCCTGTCTGTACCTAGCTTCTGTCAGTCTGTACCTAACTCCTGTCAGTCTAAACCTAGCTTCTGTCAGTCTGAACCTAGCTCCTGTCAGTCTGAACCTAGCTCCTGTCAGTCTGAACCTAGCTCCTGTCAGTCTGTCTGTCTGTATGTACCTAGCTCCTGTCTTTCTGCCTGTACCTAGCTCCTGTCTGAACCTAGCTCTTGTCTGTACCTAGCTCCTGTCTGTCTGAACCTTGCTCCTGTCAGTCTGTACCTAACTCCTGTCAGTCTGTACCTAGCTCCTGTCAGTCTGAACCTAGCTCCTGTCAGTCTGTACCTAGCTCCTGTATGTCTGAACCTAGCTCCTGTCTGTCTGTCTCTCTGTCTGTCTGTCTGTCTGTCTGTCTGTCTGTCTCTCTGTCTGTACCTAGCTCCTGTCTTTCTGTCTGTACCTAGCTCCTGTCTGTCTGTCTGTCTGTCTGTCTGTCTGTCTGTCTGTCTGTCTGTCTGTCTGTCTGTCTGTCTGTACCTAGCTCCTGTCTGCACCTAGCTCCTGTCTGTACCTAGCTCCTGTCTGTACCTAGCTCCTGTCAGTCTGTACCTAGCTCCTGTCAGTCTGAACCTAGCTCCTGTCATTCTGAACCTAGTTCCTGTGAGTCTGAACCTAGCTCCTGTCAGTCTGTCTGTCTGTCTGTACCTAGCTCCTGTCTTTGTCTGTACCTAGCTCCTGTCTGTACCTAGCTCCTGTCTGTCTGTACCTAGCTCCTGTCTTTGTCTGTACGTAGCTCCTGTCTGTCTGTCTGTACCTAGCTCCTGTCTTTCTGTCTGTACCTAGCTCCTGTCTGCACCTAGCTCCTGTCTGTACCTAGCTCCTGTCTGTACCTAGCTCCTGTCAGTCTGTACCTAGCTCCTGTCAGTCTGAACCTAGCTCCTGTCATTCTGAACCTAGTTCCTGTGAGTCTGAACCTAGCTCCTGTCAGTCTGTCTGTCTGTCTGTAACTAGCTCCTGTCTTTGTCTGTACCTAGCTCCTGTCTGTACCTAGCTCCTGTCTGTCTGTACCTAGCTCCTGTCTTTGTCTGTACGTAGCTCCTGTCTGTCTGTCTGTACCTAGCTCCTGTCTTTGTCAGTACCTAGCTCCTGTCTGTACCTAGCTCCTGTCTGTACCTAGCTCCTGTTTGTACCTAGCTTCTGTCAGTCTGTACCTAGCTCCTATCAGTCTGAACCTAGCTCCTGTCAGTCTGAACCTAGCTCCTGTCAGTCTGAACCTAGCTCCTGTCAGTCTGTCTGTCTGTCTGTACCTAGCTCCTGTCTTTGTCTGTAGCTAGCTCCTGTCAGTCTGAACCTAGCTCTTGTCAGTCTGAACCTAGCTCCTGTCAGTCTGAACCTAGTTCCTGTCAGTCTGAACCTAGCTCCTGACAGTCTGTCTGTCTGTCTGTACGTAGCTCCTGTGTTTGTCTGTACCTAGCTCCTGTCTGTACCTAGCTCCTGTCTGTCTGTACCTAGCTCCTGTCTTTGTCTGTACCTAGCTCCTGTCTGTCTGTCTGTCTGTACCTAGCTCCTGTCTTTGTCTGTACCTAGCTCCTGTCTTTACCTAGCTCCTGTCTGTACCTAGCTCCTGTTTGTACCTAGCTTCTGTCAGTCTGTACCTAGCTCCTGTCAGTCTGAACCTAGCTCCTGTCAGTCTGAACCTAGCTCCTGTCAGTCTGAACCTAGCTCCTGTCAGTCTGTCTGTCTGTCTGTACCTAGCTCCTGTCTTTGTCTGTACCTAGCTCCTGTCTGTACCTAGCTCCTATCTGTCTGTACCTAGCTCCTGTCTGTACCTAGCTCCTGTTTGTACCTAGCTCCTGTCTGTACCGAGTTCATGTCAGTCTGTACCTAGCTCCTGTCAGTCTAAACCTAGCTCCTGTCAGTCTGAACCGAGCTCCTGTCAGTCTGAACCTAGCTCCTGTCAGTCTGAACCTAGCTCCTGTCAGTCTGTCTGTCTGTCTGTACCTAGCTCCTGTCTTTCTGCCTGTACCTAGCTCCTGTCTGTACCTAACTCTTGTCTGTACCTAGCTCCTGTCAGTCTGAACCTAGCTCCTGTCAGTCTGTACCTAACTCCTGTCAGTCTGTACGTAGCTCCTGTCAGTCTGAACCTAGCTCCTGTCAGTCTGAACCTAGCTCCTGTCAGTCTGTCTGTCAGTCTGTACCTAGCTCCTGTCAGTCTGTACCTAACTCCTGTCAGTCTGAACCTAGCTCCTGTCAGTCTGTCTGTCTGTCTGTACCTAGCTCCTGTCTTTCTGCCTGTACCTAGCTCCTGTCTGTACCTAGCTCTTGTCTGTACCTAGCTCCTGTCTGTCTGTATCTAGCTCCTGTCAGTCTGAACCTAGCTCCTGTCAGTCTGTCTGTCTGTCTGTACCTAGCTCCTGTCTTTGTCTGTACCTAGCTTCTGTCTGTACCTAGCTCCTGTCTGTCTGTACCTAGCTCCTGTCTTTGTCTGTACCTAGCTCCTGTCTGTACCTAGCTCCTGTCTGTACCTAGCTTCTGTCAGTCTGTACCTAACTCCTGTCAGTCTAAACCTAGCTTCTGTCAGTCTGAACCTAGCTCCTGTCAGTCTGAACCTAGCTCCTGTCAGTCTGAACCTAGCTCCTGTCAGTCTGTCTGTCTGTATGTACCTAGCTCCTGTCTTTCTGCCTGTACCTAGCTCCTGTCTGAACCTAGCTCTTGTCTGTACCTAGCTCCTGTCTGTCTGAACCTTGCTCCTGTCAGTCTGTACCTAACTCCTGTCAGTCTGTACCTAGCTCCTGTCAGTCTGAACCTAGCTCCTGTCAGTCTGTACCTAGCTCCTGTATGTCTGAACCTAGCTCCTGTCTGTCTGTCTCTCTGTCTGTCTGTCTGTCTGTCTGTCTGTCTGTCTGTCTGTCTGTCTGTCTGTCTGTCTGTCTCTCTGTCTGTACCTAGCTCCTGTCTTTCTGTCTGTACCTAGCTCCTGTCTGTCTGTCTGTCTGTCTGTCTGTCTGTCTGTCTGTCTGTCTGTCTGTCTGTCTGTCTGTCTGTCTGTCTGTCTGTCTGTCTGTCTGTCTGTCTGTACCTAGCTCCTGTCTGCACCTAGCTCCTGTCTGTACCTAGCTCCTGTCTGTACCTAGCTCCTGTCAGTCTGTACCTAGCTCCTGTCAGTCTGAACCTAGCTCCTGTCATTCTGAACCTAGTTCCTGTGAGTCTGAACCTAGCTCCTGTCAGTCTGTCTGTCTGTCTGTACCTAGCTCCTGTCTTTGTCTGTACCTAGCTCCTGTCTGTACCTAGCTCCTGTCTGTCTGTACCTAGCTCCTGTCTTTGTCTGTACGTAGCTCCTGTCTGTCTGTCTGTACCTAGCTCCTGTCTTTCTGTCTGTACCTAGCTCCTGTCTGCACCTAGCTCCTGTCTGTACCTAGCTCCTGTCTGTACCTAGCTCCTGTCAGTCTGTACCTAGCTCCTGTCAGTCTGAACCTAGCTCCTGTCATTCTGAACCTAGTTCCTGTGAGTCTGAACCTAGCTCCTGTCAGTCTGTCTGTCTGTCTGTAACTAGCTCCTGTCTTTGTCTGTACCTAGCTCCTGTCTGTACCTAGCTCCTGTCTGTCTGTACCTAGCTCCTGTCTTTGTCTGTACGTAGCTCCTGTCTGTCTGTCTGTACCTAGCTCCTGTCTTTGTCAGTACCTAGCTCCTGTCTGTACCTAGCTCCTGTCTGTACCTAGCTCCTGTTTGTACCTAGCTTCTGTCAGTCTGTACCTAGCTCCTATCAGTCTGAACCTAGCTCCTGTCAGTCTGAACCTAGCTCCTGTCAGTCTGAACCTAGCTCCTGTCAGTCTGTCTGTCAGTCTGTACCTAGCTCCTGTCAGTCTGTACCTAGCTCCTGTCAGTCTGTACCTAGCTCCTGTCAGTCTGTACCTAGCTCCTGTATGTCTGAACCTAGCTCCTGTCAGTCTGTCTGTCAGTCTTAACCTAGCTCCTGTCTGTCTCTCTCTGTCTGTCTGTCTGTCTCTCTGTCCGTACCTAGCTCCTGTCTTTGTCTGTACCTAGCTCCTATCGGTACCTAGCTCCTGTCTGTCTGTCTGAACCTAGCTCCTGTCTGTCTCTCTCTGTCTGTCTGTCTGTCTGTCTGCACCTAGCTCCTGTCTTTGTATGTACCTAGCTCCTGTCTGTACCTAGCTCCTGTCTGTACCTAGCTCCTGTCTGTACCTAGCTCCTGTCAGTCTGTACCTAGCTCCTGTCTTTCTGCCTGTACCTAGCTCCTGTCTGTACCTAACTCTTGTCTGTACCTAGCTCCTGTCAGTCTGAACCTAGCTCCTGTCAGTCTGTACCTAACTCCTGTCAGTCTGTACGTAGCTCCTGTCAGTCTGAACCTAGCTCCTGTCAGTCTGAACCTAGCTCCTGTCAGTCTGTCTGTCAGTCTGTACCTAGCTCCTGTCAGTCTGTACCTAACTCCTGTCAGTCTGAACCTAGCTCCTGTCAGTCTGTCTGTCTGTCTGTACCTAGCTCCTGTCTTTGTCTGTACCTAGCTTCTGTCTGTACCTAGCTCCTGTCTGTCTGTACCTAGCTCCTGTCTTTGTCTGTACCTAGCTCCTGTCTGTACCTAGCTCCTGTCTGTACCTAGCTTCTGTCAGTCTGTACCTAACTCCTGTCAGTCTAAACCTAGCTTCTGTCAGTCTGAACCTAGCTCCTGTCAGTCTGAACCTAGCTCCTGTCAGTCTGAACCTAGCTCCTGTCAGTCTGTCTGTCTGTATGTACCTAGCTCCTGTCTTTCTGCCTGTACCTAGCTCCTGTCTGAACCTAGCTCTTGTCTGTACCTAGCTCCTGTCTGTCTGAACCTTGCTCCTGTCAGTCTGTACCTAACTCCTGTCAGTCTGTACCTAGCTCCTGTCAGTCTGAACCTAGCTCCTGTCAGTCTGTACCTAGCTCCTGTATGTCTGAACCTAGCTCCTGTCTGTCTGTCTCTCTGTCTGTCTGTCTGTCTGTCTGTCTGTCTGTCTGTCTGTCTGTCTCTCTGTCTGTACCTAGCTCCTGTCTTTCTGTCTGTACCTAGCTCCTGTCTGTCTGTCTGTCTGTCTGTCTGTCTGTCTGTCTGTCTGTCTGTCTGTCTGTCTGTCTGTCTGTCTGTACCTAGCTCCTGTCTGCACCTAGCTCCTGTCTGTACCTAGCTCCTGTCTGTACCTAGCTCCTGTCAGTCTGTACCTAGCTCCTGTCAGTCTGAACCTAGCTCCTGTCATTCTGAACCTAGTTCCTGTGAGTCTGAACCTAGCTCCTGTCAGTCTGTCTGTCTGTCTGTACCTAGCTCCTGTCTTTGTCTGTACCTAGCTCCTGTCTGTACCTAGCTCCTGTCTGTCTGTACCTAGCTCCTGTCTTTGTCTGTACGTAGCTCCTGTCTGTCTGTCTGTACCTAGCTCCTGTCTTTCTGTCTGTACCTAGCTCCTGTCTGCACCTAGCTCCTGTCTGTACCTAGCTCCTGTCTGTACCTAGCTCCTGTCAGTCTGTACCTAGCTCCTGTCAGTCTGAACCTAGCTCCTGTCATTCTGAACCTAGTTCCTGTGAGTCTGAACCTAGCTCCTGTCAGTCTGTCTGTCTGTCTGTAACTAGCTCCTGTCTTTGTCTGTACCTAGCTCCTGTCTGTACCTAGCTCCTGTCTGTCTGTACCTAGCTCCTGTCTTTGTCTGTACGTAGCTCCTGTCTGTCTGTCTGTACCTAGCTCCTGTCTTTGTCAGTACCTAGCTCCTGTCTGTACCTAGCTCCTGTCTGTACCTAGCTCCTGTTTGTACCTAGCTTCTGTCAGTCTGTACCTAGCTCCTATCAGTCTGAACCTAGCTCCTGTCAGTCTGAACCTAGCTCCTGTCAGTCTGAACCTAGCTCCTGTCAGTCTGTCTGTCTGTCTGTACCTAGCTCCTGTCTTTGTCTGTAGCTAGCTCCTGTCAGTCTGAACCTAGCTCTTGTCAGTCTGAACCTAGCTCCTGTCAGTCTGAACCTAGTTCCTGTCAGTCTGAACCTAGCTCCTGACAGTCTGTCTGTCTGTCTGTACGTAGCTCCTGTGTTTGTCTGTACCTAGCTCCTGTCTGTACCTAGCTCCTGTCTGTCTGTACCTAGCTCCTGTCTTTGTCTGTACCTAGCTCCTGTCTGTCTGTCTGTCTGTACCTAGCTCCTGTCTTTGTCTGTACCTAGCTCCTGTCTTTACCTAGCTCCTGTCTGTACCTAGCTCCTGTTTGTACCTAGCTTCTGTCAGTCTGTACCTAGCTCCTGTCAGTCTGAACCTAGCTCCTGTCAGTCTGAACCTAGCTCCTGTCAGTCTGAACCTAGCTCCTGTCAGTCTGTCTGTCTGTCTGTACCTAGCTCCTGTCTTTGTCTGTACCTAGCTCCTGTCTGTACCTAGCTCCTATCTGTCTGTACCTAGCTCCTGTCTGTACCTAGCTCCTGTTTGTACCTAGCTCCTGTCTGTACCGAGTTCATGTCAGTCTGTACCTAGCTCCTGTCAGTCTAAACCTAGCTCCTGTCAGTCTGAACCGAGCTCCTGTCAGTCTGAACCTAGCTCCTGTCAGTCTGAACCTAGCTCCTGTCAGTCTGTCTGTCTGTCTGTACCTAGCTCCTGTCTTTCTGCCTGTACCTAGCTCCTGTCTGTACCTAACTCTTGTCTGTACCTAGCTCCTGTCAGTCTGAACCTAGCTCCTGTCAGTCTGTACCTAACTCCTGTCAGTCTGTACGTAGCTCCTGTCAGTCTGAACCTAGCTCCTGTCAGTCTGAACCTAGCTCCTGTCAGTCTGTCTGTCAGTCTGTACCTAGCTCCTGTCAGTCTGTACCTAACTCCTGTCAGTCTGAACCTAGCTCCTGTCAGTCTGTCTGTCTGTCTGTACCTAGCTCCTGTCTTTCTGCCTGTACCTAGCTCCTGTCTGTACCTAGCTCTTGTCTGTACCTAGCTCCTGTCTGTCTGTATCTAGCTCCTGTCAGTCTGAACCTAGCTCCTGTCAGTCTGTCTGTCTGTCTGTACCTAGCTCCTGTCTTTGTCTGTACCTAGCTTCTGTCTGTACCTAGCTCCTGTCTGTCTGTACCTAGCTCCTGTCTTTGTCTGTACCTAGCTCCTGTCTGTACCTAGCTCCTGTCTGTACCTAGCTTCTGTCAGTCTGTACCTAACTCCTGTCAGTCTAAACCTAGCTTCTGTCAGTCTGAACCTAGCTCCTGTCAGTCTGAACCTAGCTCCTGTCAGTCTGAACCTAGCTCCTGTCAGTCTGTCTGTCTGTATGTACCTAGCTCCTGTCTTTCTGCCTGTACCTAGCTCCTGTCTGAACCTAGCTCTTGTCTGTACCTAGCTCCTGTCTGTCTGAACCTTGCTCCTGTCAGTCTGTACCTAACTCCTGTCAGTCTGTACCTAGCTCCTGTCAGTCTGAACCTAGCTCCTGTCAGTCTGTACCTAGCTCCTGTATGTCTGAACCTAGCTCCTGTCTGTCTGTCTCTCTGTCTGTCTGTCTGTCTGTCTGTCTGTCTGTCTGTCTGTCTGTCTGTCTGTCTGTCTCTCTGTCTGTACCTAGCTCCTGTCTTTCTGTCTGTACCTAGCTCCTGTCTGTCTGTCTGTCTGTCTGTCTGTCTGTCTGTCTGTCTGTCTGTCTGTCTGTCTGTCTGTCTGTCTGTCTGTCTGTCTGTCTGTACCTAGCTCCTGTCTGCACCTAGCTCCTGTCTGTACCTAGCTCCTGTCTGTACCTAGCTCCTGTCAGTCTGTACCTAGCTCCTGTCAGTCTGAACCTAGCTCCTGTCATTCTGAACCTAGTTCCTGTGAGTCTGAACCTAGCTCCTGTCAGTCTGTCTGTCTGTCTGTACCTAGCTCCTGTCTTTGTCTGTACCTAGCTCCTGTCTGTACCTAGCTCCTGTCTGTCTGTACCTAGCTCCTGTCTTTGTCTGTACGTAGCTCCTGTCTGTCTGTCTGTACCTAGCTCCTGTCTTTCTGTCTGTACCTAGCTCCTGTCTGCACCTAGCTCCTGTCTGTACCTAGCTCCTGTCTGTACCTAGCTCCTGTCAGTCTGTACCTAGCTCCTGTCAGTCTGAACCTAGCTCCTGTCATTCTGAACCTAGTTCCTGTGAGTCTGAACCTAGCTCCTGTCAGTCTGTCTGTCTGTCTGTAACTAGCTCCTGTCTTTGTCTGTACCTAGCTCCTGTCTGTACCTAGCTCCTGTCTGTCTGTACCTAGCTCCTGTCTTTGTCTGTACGTAGCTCCTGTCTGTCTGTCTGTACCTAGCTCCTGTCTTTGTCAGTACCTAGCTCCTGTCTGTACCTAGCTCCTGTCTGTACCTAGCTCCTGTTTGTACCTAGCTTCTGTCAGTCTGTACCTAGCTCCTATCAGTCTGAACCTAGCTCCTGTCAGTCTGAACCTAGCTCCTGTCAGTCTGAACCTAGCTCCTGTCAGTCTGTCTGTCTGTCTGTACCTAGCTCCTGTCTTTGTCTGTAGCTAGCTCCTGTCAGTCTGAACCTAGCTCTTGTCAGTCTGAACCTAGCTCCTGTCAGTCTGAACCTAGTTCCTGTCAGTCTGAACCTAGCTCCTGTCAGTCTGTCTGTCTGTCTGTACGTAGCTCCTGTGTTTGTCTGTACCTAGCTCCTGTCTGTACCTAGCTCCTGTCTGTCTGTACCTAGCTCCTGTCTTTGTCTGTACCTAGCTCCTGTCTGTCTGTCTGTCTGTACCTAGCTCCTGTCTTTGTCTGTACCTAGCTCCTGTCTTTACCTAGCTCCTGTCTGTACCTAGCTCCTGTTTGTACCTAGCTTCTGTCAGTCTGTACCTAGCTCCTGTCAGTCTGAACCTAGCTCCTGTCAGTCTGAACCTAGCTCCTGTCAGTCTGAACCTAGCTCCTGTCAGTCTGTCTGTCTGTCTGTACCTAGCTCCTGTCTTTGTCTGTACCTAGCTCCTGTCTGTACCTAGCTCCTATCTGTCTGTACCTAGCTCCTGTCTGTACCTAGCTCCTGTTTGTACCTAGCTCCTGTCTGTACCGAGTTCATGTCAGTCTGTACCTAGCTCCTGTCAGTCTAAACCTAGCTCCTGTCAGTCTGAACCGAGCTCCTGTCAGTCTGAACCTAGCTCCTGTCAGTCTGAACCTAGCTCCTGTCAGTCTGTCTGTCTGTCTGTACCTAGCTCCTGTCTTTCTGCCTGTACCTAGCTCCTGTCTGTACCTAACTCTTGTCTGTACCTAGCTCCTGTCAGTCTGAACCTAGCTCCTGTCAGTCTGTACCTAACTCCTGTCAGTCTGTACGTAGCTCCTGTCAGTCTGAACCTAGCTCCTGTCAGTCTGAACCTAGCTCCTGTCAGTCTGTCTGTCAGTCTGTACCTAGCTCCTGTCAGTCTGTACCTAACTCCTGTCAGTCTGAACCTAGCTCCTGTCAGTCTGTCTGTCTGTCTGTACCTAGCTCCTGTCTTTCTGCCTGTACCTAGCTCCTGTCAGTCTGAACCTAGCTCCTGTTAGTCTGTACCTAGCTCCTGTCAGTCTGTACCTCGCTCCTGTCAGTCTGAACCTAGCTCCTGTCAGTCTGTACTTAGATCCTGTATGTCTGAACCGAGCTCCTGTCTGTCTCTCTGTCTGTCTGTCTGTCTGTCTCTCTGTCTGTACCTAGCTCCTGTCTGTCTGTCTGTCTGTCTGTCTGTCTGTCTGTCTGTCTGTCTGTCTGTCTGTCTGTCTGTCTGTCTGTCTGTCTGTACCTAGCTCCTGTCTTTCTGTCTGTACCTAGCTCCTGTCTTTCTGTCTGTACCTAGCTCCTGTCTGCACCTAGCTCCTGTCTGTACCTAGCTCCTGTCTGTACCTAGCTCCTGTCAGTCTGTACCTAGCTCTTGTCAGTCTGAACGTAGCTCCTGTCAGTCTGAACCTAGCTCCTGTCAGTCTGAACCTAGCTCCTGTCAATCTGAACCTAGCTCCTGTCAGTCTGTCTGTCAGTCTGAACCTAGCTCCTGTCAGTCTGTCTG
>NC_138305.1:99257500-99260000 GCF_965601325.2 Salmo salar | reverse complement strand
TTGTCTGTACCTAGCTCCTATCGGTACCTAGCTCCTGTCTGTCTGTCTGTCTGTACCTAGCTCCTGTCTTTGTCTGTACCTAGCTCCTGTCTGTACCTAGCTCCTGTCTGTATCTAGCTCTTGTCTATACCTAGCTTCTGTCAGTCTGTACCTAGCTCCTGTCAGTCTGAACCTAGCTCCTGTCAGTCTGTCTGTCAGTCTGAACCTAGCTCCTGTCAGTCTGTCTGTCAGTCTGAACCTAGCTCCTGTCTGTCTCTCTCTGTCTGTCTGTCTGTCTGTCTGTCTGTCTGTCTGTCTGTCTGTCTGTCTGTCTGTCTGTCTGTCTGTCTGTCTGTCTGTCTGCACCTAGCTCCTGTCTTTGTCTGTACCTAGCTCCAGTCTGAACCTAGCTCCTGTCTGTACCTAGCTCCTGTCTGTCTCTGTATGTCTGTCTGTCTGTCTGTCTGTCTGTCTGTCTGTCTGTCTGTCTGTCTGTCTGTCTGTCTGTCTGTCTGTCTGTCTGTCTGTCTCCTGTCAGTCTGTACCTAGCTCCTGTATGTCTGAACCTAGCTCCTGTCTGTCTCTCTGTCTGTCTGTCTGTCTCTCTGTCTGTACCTAGCTCCTGTCTTTCTGTCTGTACCTAGCTCCTGTCTGTCTGTCTGTCTGTCTGTCTGTCTGTCTGTCTGTCTGTCTGTCTGTCTGTCTGTCTGTCTGTCTGTCTGTCTGTCTGTCTGTCTGTCTGTCTGCACCTAGCTCCTGTCTTTGTCTGTACCTAGCTCCTGTCTGTACCTAGCTCCTGTCTGTACCTAGCTCCTGTCTGTACCTAGCTCCTGTCAGTCTGTACCTAGCTCCTGTCAGTCTAAACCTAGCTCCTGTCAGTCTGAACCAAGCTCCTGTCAGTCTGAACCTAGCTCCTGTCAGTCTGAACCTAGCTCCTGTCAGTCTGTCTGTCTGTCTGTACCTAGCTCCTGTCTTTCTGCCTGTACCTAGCTCCTGTCTGTACCTAACTCTTGTCTGTACCTAGCTCCTGTCAGTCTGAACCTAGCTCCTGTCAGTCTGTACCTAACTCCTGTCAGTCTGTACATAGCTCCTGTCAGTCTGAACCTAGCTCCTGTCAGTCTGAACCTAGCTCCTGTCAGTCTGTCTGTCAGTCTGTACCTCGCTCCTGTCAGTCTGAACCTAGCTCCTGTCAGTCTGAACCTAGTTCCTGTCAGTCTGAACCTATCTCCTGTCAGTCTGTCTGTCTGTCTGTACCTAGCTCTTGTCTTTGTCTGTACCTAGCTCCTGTCTGTACCTAGCTCCTGTCTGTCTGTACCTAGCTCCTGTCTTTGTCTGTACCTAGCTCCTGTCTGTCTGTCTGTCTGTCTGTCTCTCTGTCTGTACCTAGCTCCTGTCTTTCTGTCTGTACCTAGCTCCTGTCTGTCTGTCTGTCTGTCTGTCTGTCTGTCTGTCTGTCTGTCTGTCTGTCTGTCTGTCTGTCTGTCTGTCTGTACCTAGCTCCTGTCTTTCTGTCTGTACCTAGCTCCTGTCTGTACCTAGCTCTTGTCTGTACCTAGCTCCTGTCAGTCTGTACCTTGCTCCTGTCAGTCTGTACCTTGCTCCTGTCAGTCTGTACCTTGCTCCTGTCAGTCTGTACCTTGCTCCTGTCAGTCTGAACCTAGCTCTTGTCATTCTGAACCTAGCTCCTGTCAGTCTGAATCTAGCTCCTGTCAGTCTGAACCTAGCTCCTGTCAGTCTGAACCTAGCTCCTGTCAGTCTGTCTGTCAGTCTGAACCTAGCTCCTGTCAGTCTGTCTGTCAGTCTTAACCTAGCTCCTGTCTGTCTCTCTCTGTCTGTCTGTCTGTCTCTCTGTCCGTACCTAGCTCCTGTCTTTGTCTGTACCTAGCTCCTATCGGTACCTAGCTCCTGTCTGTCTGTCTGAACCTAGCTCCTGTCTGTCTCTCTCTGTCTGTCTGTCTGTCTGTCTGTCTGCACCTAGCTCCTGTCTTTGTATGTACCTAGCTCCTGTCTGTACCTAGCTCCTGTCTGTACCTAGCTCCTGTCTGTACCTAGCTCCTGTCAGTCTGTACCTAGCTCCTGTCTTTCTGCCTGTACCTAGCTCCTGTCTGTACCTAACTCTTGTCTGTACCTAGCTCCTGTCAGTCTGAACCTAGCTCCTGTCAGTCTGTACCTAACTCCTGTCAGTCTGTACGTAGCTCCTGTCAGTCTGAACCTAGCTCCTGTCAGTCTGAACCTAGCTCCTGTCAGGCTGTCTGTCAGTCTGAACCTAGCTCCTGTCAGTCTGTCTGTCAGTCTGAACCTAGCTCCTGTCAGTCTGTCTGTCAGTCTGAACCTAGCTCCTGTCTGTCTCTCTCTGTCTGTCTGTCTGTCTCTCTGTCCGTACCTAGCTCCTGTCTTTGTCTGTACCTAGCTCCTATCGGTACCTAGCTCCTGTCTGTCTGTCTGTCTGTACCTAGCTCCTGTCTTTGTCTGTACCTAGCTCCTGTCTGTACCTAGCTCCTGTCTGTATCTAGCTCTTGTC
>NC_138305.1:99242500-99250000 GCF_965601325.2 Salmo salar | reverse complement strand
GTCAGTCTGTCTGTCAGTCTGAACCTAGCTCCTGTCTGTCTCTCTCTGTCTGTCTGTCTGTCTGTCTCTCTGTCCGTACCTAGCTCCTGTCTTTGTCTGTACCTAGCTCCTATCGGTACCTAGCTCCTGTCTGTCTGTCTGTCTGTACCTAGCTCCTGTCTTTGTCTGTACCTAGCTCCTGTCTGTACCTAGCTCCTGTCTGTATCTAGCTCTTGTCTGTACCTAGCTTCTGTCAGTCTGTACCTAGCTCCTGTCAGTCTGAACCTAGCTCCTGTCAGTCTGTCTGTCAGTCTGAACCTAGCTCCTGTCAGTCTGTATGTCAGTCTGAACCTAGCTCCTGTCTGTCTCTCTCTGTCTGTCTGTCTGTCTGTCTGTCTGTCTGTCTGTCTGTCTGCACCTAGCTCCTGTCTTTGTCTGTACCTAGCTCCTGTCTGTACCTAGCTCCTGTCTGTACCTAGCTCCTGTCTGTACCTAGCGTCTGTCAGTCTGTACCTAGCTCCTGTCAGTCTAAACCTAGCTCCTGTCAGTCTGAACCAAGCTCCTGTCAGTCTGAACCTAGCTCCTGTCAGTCTGAACCTAGCTCCTGTCAGTCTGTCTCTCTGTCTGTACCTAGCTCCTGTCTTTCTGCCTGTACCTAGCTCCTGTCTGTACCTAACTCTTGTCTGTACCTAGCTCCTGTCAGTCTGAACCTAGCTCCTGTCAGTCTGTACCTAACTCCTGTCAGTCTGTACATAGCTCCTGTCAGTCTGAACCTAGCTCCTGTCAGTCTGAACCTAGCTCCTGTCAGTCTGTCTGTCAGTCTGTACCTAGCTCCTGTCAGTCTGTACCTAGCTCCTGTCAGTCTGAACCTAGCTCCTGTCAGTCTGAATCTAGCTCATGTCAGTCTGAACCTAGCTCCTGTCAGTCTGAACCTAGCTCCTGTCAGTCTGTCTGTCTGTCTGTCTGTACCTAGCTCCTGTCTTTCTGCCTGTACCTAGCTCTTGTCTGTACCTAGCTCCTGTCTGTCTGTATCTAGCTCCTGTCAGTCTGTACCTAGCTCCTGTCAGTCTGAACCTAGCTCCTGTTAGTCTGTACCTAGCTCCTGTCAGTCTGTACCTCGCTCCTGTCAGTCTGAACCTAGCTCCTGTCAGTCTGTACCTAGATCCTGTATGTCTGAACCGAGCTCCTGTCTGTCTCTCTGTCTGTCTGTCTGTCTGTCTCTCTGTCTGTACCTAGCTCCTGTCTGTCTGTCTGTCTGTCTGTCTGTCTGTCTGTCTGTCTGTCTGTCTGTCTGTCTGTCTGTCTGTCTGTCTGTCTGTCTGTCTGTCTGTCTGTCTGTCTGTACCTAGCTCCTGTCTTTCTGAACCTAGCTCCTGTCAGTCTGTCTGTCAGTCTGAACCTAGCTCCTGTCAGTCTGTCTGTCAGTCTGAACCTAGCTCCTGTCTGTCTCTCTCTGTCTGTCTGTCTGTCTGTCTGCACCTAGCTCCTGTCTTTGTCTGTACCTAGCTCCTGTCTGTACCTAGCTCCTGTCTGTCTGTCTCTCTGTCTGTCTGTCTGTCTCTCTGTCTGTCTGTCTGTCTGTCTCTCTGTCTGTACCTAGCTCCTGTCTTTCTGTCTGTACCTAGCTCCTGTCTGTCTGTCTGTCTGTCTGTCTGTCTGTCTGTCTGTCTGTCTGTCTGTCTGTCTGTCTGTCTGTCTGTATGTCTGTCTGTCTCTGTCTGTCTGTCTGTACCTAGCTCCTGTCTTTCTGTCTGTACCTAGCTCCTGTCTGCACCTAGCTCCTGTCTGTACCTAGCTCCTGTCTGTACCTAGCTCCTGTCAGTCTGTACCTAGCTCCTGTCAGTCTGAACCTAGCTCTTGTCAGTCTGAACCTAGCTCCTGTCAGTCTGAACCTAGTTCCTGTCAGTCTGAACCTAGCTCCTGTCAGTCTGTACCTAACTCCTGTCAGTCTGTACGTAGCTCCTGTCAGTCTGAACCTAGCTCCTGTCAGTCTGAACCTAGCTCCTGTCAGTCTGTCTGTCAGTCTGAACCTAGCTCCTGTCAGTCTGTCTGTCAGTCTGAACCTAGCTCCTGTCAGTCTGTCTGTCAGTCTGAACCTAGCTCCTGTCTGTCTCTCTCTGTCTGTCTGTCTGTCTGTCTCTCTGTCCGTACCTAGCTCCTGTCTTTGTCTGTACCTAGCTCCTATCGGTACCTAGCTCCTGTCTGTCTGTCTGTCTGTACCTAGCTCCTGTCTTTGTCTGTACCTAGCTCCTGTCTGTACCTAGCTCCTGTCTGTATCTAGCTCTTGTCTGTACCTAGCTTCTGTCAGTCTGTACCTAGCTCCTGTCAGTCTGAACCTAGCTCCTGTCAGTCTGTCTGTCAGTCTGAACCTAGCTCCTGTCAGTCTGTATGTCAGTCTGAACCTAGCTCCTGTCTGTCTCTCTCTGTCTGTCTGTCTGTCTGTCTGTCTGTCTGTCTGTCTGTCTGTCTGTCTGTCTGTCTGTCTGCACCTAGCTCCTGTCTTTGTCTGTACCTAGCTCCTGTCTGTACCTAGCTCCTGTCTGTACCTAGCTCCTGTCTGTACCTAGCGTCTGTCAGTCTGTACCTAGCTCCTGTCAGTCTAAACCTAGCTCCTGTCAGTCTGAACCAAGCTCCTGTCAGTCTGAACCTAGCTCCTGTCAGTCTGAACCTAGCTCCTGTCAGTCTGTCTCTCTGTCTGTACCTAGCTCCTGTCTTTCTGCCTGTACCTAGCTCCTGTCTGTACCTAACTCTTGTCTGTACCTAGCTCCTGTCAGTCTGAACCTAGCTCCTGTCAGTCTGTACCTAACTCCTGTCAGTCTGTACATAGCTCCTGTCAGTCTGAACCTAGCTCCTGTCAGTCTGAACCTAGCTCCTGTCAGTCTGTCTGTCAGTCTGTACCTAGCTCCTGTCAGTCTGTACCTAGCTCCTGTCAGTCTGAACCTAGCTCCTGTCAGTCTGAATCTAGCTCATGTCAGTCTGAACCTAGCTCCTGTCAGTCTGAACCTAGCTCCTGTCAGTCTGTCTGTCTGTCTGTCTGTACCTAGCTCCTGTCTTTCTGCCTGTACCTAGCTCTTGTCTGTACCTAGCTCCTGTCTGTCTGTATCTAGCTCCTGTCAGTCTGTACCTAGCTCCTGTCAGTCTGAACCTAGCTCCTGTTAGTCTGTACCTAGCTCCTGTCAGTCTGTACCTCGCTCCTGTCAGTCTGAACCTAGCTCCTGTCAGTCTGTACCTAGATCCTGTATGTCTGAACCGAGCTCCTGTCTGTCTCTCTGTCTGTCTGTCTGTCTGTCTCTCTGTCTGTACCTAGCTCCTGTCTGTCTGTCTGTCTGTCTGTCTGTCTGTCTGTCTGTCTGTCTGTCTGTCTGTCTGTCTGTCTGTCTGTCTGTCTGTCTGTACCTAGCTCCTGTCTTTCTGAACCTAGCTCCTGTCAGTCTGTCTGTCAGTCTGAACCTAGCTCCTGTCAGTCTGTCTGTCAGTCTGAACCTAGCTCCTGTCTGTCTCTCTCTGTCTGTCTGTCTGTCTGTCTGCACCTAGCTCCTGTCTTTGTCTGTACCTAGCTCCTGTCTGTACCTAGCTCCTGTCTGTCTGTCTCTCTGTCTGTCTGTCTGTCTCTCTGTCTGTCTGTCTGTCTGTCTCTCTGTCTGTACCTAGCTCCTGTCTTTCTGTCTGTACCTAGCTCCTGTCTGTCTGTCTGTCTGTCTGTCTGTCTGTCTGTCTGTCTGTCTGTCTGTCTGTCTGTCTGTATGTCTGTCTGTCTCTGTCTGTCTGTCTGTACCTAGCTCCTGTCTTTCTGTCTGTACCTAGCTCCTGTCTGCACCTAGCTCCTGTCTGTACCTAGCTCCTGTCTGTACCTAGCTCCTGTCAGTCTGTACCTAGCTCCTGTCAGTCTGAACCTAGCTCTTGTCAGTCTGAACCTAGCTCCTGTCAGTCTGAACCTAGTTCCTGTCAGTCTGAACCTAGCTCCTGTCAGTCTGTCTGTCTGTCTGTACCTAGCTCCTGTCTTTGTCTGTACCTAGCACCTGTCTGTACCTAGCTCCTGTCTGTCTGTACCTAGCTCCTGTCTTTATCTGTACCTAGCTCCTGTCTGTCTGTCTGTACCTAGCTCCTGTCTTTGTCAGTACCTAGCTCCTGTCTGTACCTAGCTCCTGTCTGTACCTAGCTCCTGTTTGTACCTAGCTTCTGTCAGTCTGTACCTAGCTCCTGTCTGTACCTAGCTCCTGTCTGTCTGTCTCTCTGTCTGTCTGTCTGTCTGTCTGTCTGTCTGTCTGTCTGTCTGTCTGTCTGTCTGTCTGTCTCTCTGTCTGTACCTAGCTCCTGTCTTTCTATCTGTACCTAGCTCCTGTCTGTCTGTCTGTCTGTCTGTCTGTCTGTCTGTCTGTCTGTCTGTCTGTCTGTCTGTCTGTCTGTCTGTCTGTCTGTCTGTCTGTCTGTCTGTCTGTCTGTCTGTCTGTCTGTCTGTCTGTCAGTCTGTCTGTCTGTCTGTCTGTCTGTCTGTCTGTCTGTCTGTCTGTACCTAGCTCCTGTGTTTCTGTCTGTACCTAGCTCCTGTCTGCACCTAGCTCCTGTCTGTACCTAGCTCCTGTCTGTACCTAGCTGCTGTCAGTCTGTACCTAGCTCCTGTCAGTCTGAACCTAGCTCTTGTCAGTCTGAACCTAGCTCCTGTCAGTCTGAACCTAGTTCCTGTCAGTCTGAACCTAGCTCCTGTCAGTCTGTCTGTCTGTCTGTACCTAGCTCCTGTCTTTGTCTGTACCTAGCTCCTGTCTGTACCTAGCTCCTGTCTGTCTGTACCTAGCTCCTGTCTTTGTCTGTACCTAGCTCCTGTCTGTCTGTCTGTACCTAGCTCCTGTCTTTGTCAGTACCTAGCTCCAGTCTGTACCTAGCTCCTGTCTGTACCTAGCTCCTGTTTGTACCTAGCTTCTGTCAGTCTGTACCTAGCTCCTGTCAGTCTGAACCTAGCTCCTGTCAGTCTGAACCTAGCTCCTGTCAGTCTGAACCTAGCTCCTGTCAGTCTGTCTGTCTGTCTGTCTGTACCTAGCTCCTGTCTTTGTCTGTACCTAGCTCCTGTCAGTCTGAACCTAGCTCTTGTCAGTCTGAACCTAGCTCCTGTCAGTCTGAACCTAGTTCCTGTCAGTCTGAACCTAGCGCCTGTCAGTCTGTCTGTCTGTCTGTACCTAGCTCCTGTCGTTGTCTGTACCTAGCTCCTGTCTGTACCTAGCTCCTGTCTGTCTGTACCTAGCTCCTGTCAGTGTCTGTACCTAGCTCCTGTCTGTCTGTCTGTACCTAGCTCCTGTCTTTGTCTGTACCTAGCTCCTGTCTGTACCTAGCTCCTGTCTGTACCTAGCTACTGTTTGTACCTAGCTTCTGTCAGTCTGTACCTAGCTCCTGTCAGTCTGAACCTAGCTCCTGTCAGTCTGAACCTAGCTCCTGTCAGTCTGAACCTATCTCCTGTCAGTCTGAACCTAGCTCCTGTCAGTCTGTCTGTCTGTCTGTACCTAGCTCCTGTCTTTGTCTGTACCTAGCTCCTGTCTGTACCTAGCTCCTATCTGTCTGTACCTAGCTCCTGTCTTTGTCTGTACCTAGCTCCTGTCTGTACCTAGCTCCTGTTTGTACCTAGCTCCTGTCTGTACCTAGTTCCTGTCATTCTGTACTTAGCTCCTCTTAGTCTGAACCTAGCTCTTGTCAGTCTGAACCTAGCTCCTGTCAGTCTGAACCTAGCTCCTGTCAGTCTGAACCTAGATCCTGTCAGTCTGAACCTAGCTCCTGTCAGTCTGTCTGTCAGTCTGAACCTAGCTCCTGTCAGTCTGTCTGTCAGTTTGAACCTAGCTCCTGTCTGTCTCTCTCTGTCTGTCTGTCTGTCTGTCTGTCTGTCTGTCTGTCTGTCTGTCCTGTCTGTCTGTCTGTCTGTCTGTCTGTCTGCACCTAGCTCCTGTCTTTGTCTGTACCTAGCTCCTGTCTGTACCTAGCTCCTGTCTGTACCTAGCTCCTGTTTGTACCTAGCTCCTGTCAGTCTGAACCTAGCTCCTGTCAGTCTGTCTGTCTGTCTGTCTGTACCTAGCTCCTGTCTTTCTGCCTGTACCTAGCTCTTGTCTGTACCTAGCTCCTGTCTGTCTGTATCTAGCTCCTGTCAGTCTGTACCTAGCTCCTGTCAGTCTGAACCTAGCTCCTGTTAGTCTGTACCTAGCTCCTGTCAGTCTGTACCTCGCTCCTGTCAGTCTGAACCTAGCTCCTGTCAGTCTGTACCTAGATCCTGTATGTCTGAACCGAGCTCCTGTCTGTCTCTCTGTCTGTCTGTCTGTCTGTCTCTCTGTCTGTACCTAGCTCCTGTCTGTCTGTCTGTCTGTCTGTCTGTCTGTCTGTCTGTCTGTCTGTCTGTCTGTCTGTCTGTCTGTCTGTCTGTCTGTCTGTACCTAGCTCCTGTCTTTCTGAACCTAGCTCCTGTCAGTCTGTCTGTCAGTCTGAACCTAGCTCCTGTCAGTCTGTCTGTCAGTCTGAACCTAGCTCCTGTCTGTCTCTCTCTGTCTGTCTGTCTGTCTGTCTGCACCTAGCTCCTGTCTTTGTCTGTACCTAGCTCCTGTCTGTACCTAGCTCCTGTCTGTCTGTCTCTCTGTCTGTCTGTCTGTCTGTCTCTCTGTCTGTACCTAGCTCCTGTCTTTCTGTCTGTACCTAGCTCCTGTCTGTCTGTCTGTCTGTCTGTCTGTCTGTCTGTCTGTCTGTCTGTCTGTCTGTCTGTCTGTCTGTCTGTCTGTCTGTATGTCTGTCTGTCTCTGTCTGTCTGTCTGTACCTAGCTCCTGTCTTTCTGTCTGTACCTAGCTCCTGTCTGCACCTAGCTCCTGTCTGTACCTAGCTCCTGTCTGTACCTAGCTCCTGTCAGTCTGTACCTAGCTCCTGTCAGTCTGAACCTAGCTCTTGTCAGTCTGAACCTAGCTCCTGTCAGTCTGAACCTAGTTCCTGTCAGTCTGAACCTAGCTCCTGTCAGTCTGTCTGTCTGTCTGTACCTAGCTCCTGTCTTTGTCTGTACCTAGCACCTGTCTGTACCTAGCTCCTGTCTGTCTGTACCTAGCTCCTGTCTTTATCTGTACCTAGCTCCTGTCTGTCTGTCTGTACCTAGCTCCTGTCTTTGTCAGTACCTAGCTCCTGTCTGTACCTAGCTCCTGTCTGTACCTAGCTCCTGTTTGTACCTAGCTTCTGTCAGTCTGTACCTAGCTCCTGTCTGTACCTAGCTCCTGTCTGTCTGTCTCTCTGTCTGTCTGTCTGTCTGTCTGTCTGTCTGTCTGTCTGTCTGTCTGTCTGTCTGTCTGTCTCTCTGTCTGTACCTAGCTCCTGTCTTTCTATCTGTACCTAGCTCCTGTCTGTCTGTCTGTCTGTCTGTCTGTCTGTCTGTCTGTCTGTCTGTCTGTCTGTCTGTCTGTCTGTCTGTCTGTCTGTCAGTCTGTCTGTCTGTCTGTCTGTCTGTCTGTCTGTCTGTCTGTCTGTCTGTCTGTCTGTACCTAGCTCCTGTGTTTCTGTCTGTACCTAGCTCC
>NC_138305.1:99220000-99227500 GCF_965601325.2 Salmo salar | reverse complement strand
TACCTAGCTCCTATCTGTCTGTACCTAGCTCCTGTCTTTGTCTGTACCTAGCTCCTGTCTGTCTGTCTGTCTGTACCTAGCTCCTGTCTTTGTCTGTACCTAGCTCCTGTCTGTACCTAGCTCCTGTCTGTACCTAGCTCCTGTTTGTACCTAGCTTCTGTCAGTCTGTACCTAGCTCCTGTCAGTTCTAACCTAGCTCCTGTCAGTCTGAACCTAGCTCCTGTCAGTCTGAACCTAGCTCCTGTCAGTCTGAACCTAGCTCCTGTCAGTCTGTCTGTCTGTCTGTACCTAGCTCCTGTCTTTGTCTGTACCTAGCTCCTGTCTGTACCTAGCTCCTATCTGTCTGTACCTAGCTCCTGTCTTTGTCTGTACCTAGCTCCTGTCTGTACCTAGCTCCTGTTTGTACCTAGCTCCTGTCTGTAACTAGTTCCTGTCATTCTGTACTTAGCTCCTCTTAGTCTGAACCTAGCTCTTGTCAGTCTGAACCTAGCTCCTGTCAGTCTGAACCTAGCTCCTGTCAGTCTGAACCTAGATCCTGTCAGTCTGAACCTAGCTCCTGTCAGTCTGTCTGTCAGTCTGAACCTAGCTCCTGTCAGTCTGTCTGTCAGTCTGAACCTAGCTCCTGTCTGTCTCTCTCTGTCTGTCTGTCTGTCTGTCTGTCTGTCTGTCTGTCTGTCTGTCTGTCTGTCTGTCTGTCTGTCTGTCTGTCTGTCTGTCTGAACCTAGCTCCTGTCTTTGTCTGTACCTAGCTCCTGTCTGTACCTAGCTCCTGTCTGTACCTAGCTCCTGTCTGTACCTAGCTCCTGTCTGTACCTAGCTCCTGTCTGTACCTAGCTCCTGTCAGTCTGTACCTAGCTCCTGTCAGTCTAAACCTAGCACGTGTCAGTCTGAACCTAGCTCCTGTCAGTCTGAACCTAGCTCCTGTAAGTCTGAACCTAGCTCCTGTCAGTCTGTCTGTCTGTCTGTACCTAGCTCCTGTCTTTCTGCCTGTACCTAGCTCCTGTCTGTACCTAACTCTTGTCTGTACCTAGCTCCTGTCAGTCTGAACCTAGCTCCTGTCAGTCTGTACCTAACTCCTGTCAGTCTGTACGTAGCTCCTGTCAGTCTGAACCTAGCTCCTGTCAGTCTGAACCTAGCTCCTGTCAGTCTGTCTGTCAGTCTGTACCTAGCTCCTGTCAGTCTGTACCTAGCTCCTGTCAGTCTGTACCTAGCTCCTGTCAGTCTGTACCTAGCTCCTGTATGTCTGAACCTAGCTCCTGTCAGTCTGTCTGTCAGTCTTAACCTAGCTCCTGTCTGTCTCTCTCTGTCTGTCTGTCTGTCTCTCTGTCCGTACCTAGCTCCTGTCTTTGTCTGTACCTAGCTCCTATCGGTACCTAGCTCCTGTCTGTCTGTCTGAACCTAGCTCCTGTCTGTCTCTCTCTGTCTGTCTGTCTGTCTGTCTGCACCTAGCTCCTGTCTTTGTATGTACCTAGCTCCTGTCTGTACCTAGCTCCTGTCTGTACCTAGCTCCTGTCTGTACCTAGCTCCTGTCAGTCTGTACCTAGCTCCTGTCTTTCTGCCTGTACCTAGCTCCTGTCTGTACCTAACTCTTGTCTGTACCTAGCTCCTGTCAGTCTGAACCTAGCTCCTGTCAGTCTGTACCTAACTCCTGTCAGTCTGTACGTAGCTCCTGTCAGTCTGAACCTAGCTCCTGTCAGTCTGAACCTAGCTCCTGTCAGTCTGTCTGTCAGTCTGAACCTAGCTCCTGTCAGTCTGTCTGTCAGTCTGAACCTAGCTCCTGTCAGTCTGTCTGTCAGTCTGAACCTAGCTCCTGTCTGTCTCTCTCTGTCTGTCTGTCTGTCTCTCTGTCCGTACCTAGCTCCTGTCTTTGTCTGTACCTAGCTCCTATCGGTACCTAGCTCCTGTCTGTCTGTCTGTCTGTCTGTACCTAGCTCCTGTCTTTGTCTGTACCTAGCTCCTGTCTGTACCTAGCTCCTGTCTGTATCTAGCTCTTGTCTGTACCTAGCTTCTGTCAGTCTGTACCTAGCTCCTGTCAGTCTGAACCTAGCTCCTGTCAGTCTGTCTGTCAGTCTGAACCTAGCTCCTGTCAGTCTGTCTGTCAGTCTGAACCTAGCTCCTGTCTGTCTCTCTCTGTCTGTCTGTCTGTCTGTCTGTCTGTCTGTCTGTCTGTCTGTCTGTCTGTCTGTCTGTCTGTCTGTCTGTCTGTCTGCACCTAGCTCCTGTCTTTGTCTGTACCTAGCTCCTGTCTGTACCTAGCTCCTGTCTGTACCTAGCTCCTGTCTGTACCTAGCTCCTGTCAGTCTGTACCTAGCTCCTGTCAGTCTAAACCTAGCTCCTGTCAGTCTGAACCAAGCTCCTGTCAGTCTGAACCTAGCTCCTGTCAGTCTGAACCTAGCTCCTGTCAGTCTGTCTGTCTGTCTGTACCTAGCTCCTGTCTTTCTGCCTGTACCTAGCTCCTGTCTGTACCTAACTCTTGTCTGTACCTAGCTCCTGTCAGTCTGAACCTAGCTCCTGTCAGTCTGTACCTAACTCCTGTCAGTCTGTACATAGCTCCTGTCAGTCTGAACCTAGCTCCTGTCAGTCTGAACCTAGCTCCTGTCAGTCTGTCTGTCAGTCTGTACCTAGCTCCTGTCAGTCTGTACCTAGCTCCTGTCAGTCTGAACCTAGCTCCTGTCAGTCTGAATCTAGCTCATGTCAGTCTGAACCTAGCTCCTGTCAGTCTGAACCTAGCTCCTGTCAGTCTGTCTGTCTGTCTGTACCTAGCTCCTGTCTTTCTGCCTGTACCTAGCTCCTGTCTGTACCTAGCTCTTGTCTGTACCTAGCTCCTGTCTGTCTGTATCTAGCTCCTGTCAGTCTGTACCTAGCTCCTGTCAGTCTGAACCTAGCTCCTGTTAGTCTGTACCTAGCTCCTGTCAGTCTGTACCTCGCTCCTGTCAGTCTGAACCTAGCTCCTGTCAGTCTGAACCTAGTTCCTGTCAGTCTGAACCTAGCTCCTGTCAGTCTGTCTGTCTGTCTGTACCTAGCTCCTGTCTTTGTCTGTACCTAGCTCCTGTCTGTACCTAGCTCCTGTCTGTCTGTACCTAGCTCCTGTCTTTGTCTGTACCTAGTTCCTGTCTGTACCTAGCTCCTGTCTGTACCTAGCTCCTGTTTGTACCTAGCTTCTGTCAGTCTGTACCTAGCTCCTGTCAGTCTGAACCTAGCTCCTGTCAGTCTGAACCTAGCTCCTGTCAGTCTGAACCTAGCTCCTGTCAGTCTGAACATAGCTCCTGTCAGTCTGTCTGTCTCTCTGTACCTAGCTCCTGTCTTTGTCCTTACCTAGCTCCTGTCTGTACCTAGCTCCTATCTGTCTGTACCTAGCTCCTGTCTTTGTCTGTACCTAGCTCCTGTCTGTACCTAGCTCCTGTTTGTACCTAGCTCCTGTCTGTACCTAGTTCCTGTCATTCTGTACTTAGCTCCTCTTAGTCTGAACCTAGCTCTTGTCAGTCTGAACCTAGCTCCTGTCAGTCTGAACCTAGCTCCTGTCAGTCTGAACCTAGATCCTGTCAGTCTGAACCTAGCTCCTGTCAGTCTGTCTGTCAGTCTGAACCTAGCTCCTGTCAGTCTGTCTGTCAGTCTGAACCTAGCTCCTGTCTGTCTCTCTCTGTCTGTCTGTCTGTCTGTCTGTCTGTCTGTCTGTCTGTCTGTCTGTCTGTCTGTCTGTCTGTCTGTCTGTCTGTCTGTCTGTCTGTCTGTCTGTCTGTCTGTCTGCACCTAGCTCCTGTCTTTGTCTGTACCTAGCTCCTGTCTGTACCTAGCTCCTGTCTGTACCTAGCTCCTGTCTGTACCTAGCTCCTGTCAGTCTGTACCTAGCTCCTGTCAGTCTAAACCTAGCACGTGTCAGTCTGAACCTAGCTCCTGTCAGTCTGAACCTAGCTCCTGTCAGTCTGAACCTAGCTCCTGTCAGTCTGTCTGTCTGTCTGTCTGTACCTAGCTCCTGTCTTTCTGCCTGTACCTAGCTCCTGTCTGTACCTAACTCTTGTCTGTACCTAGCTCCTGTCAGTCTGAACCTAGCTCCTGTCAGTCTGTACCTAACTCCTGTCAGTCTGTACGTAGCTCCTGTCAGTCTGAACCTAGCTCCTGTCAGTCTGAACCTAGCTCCTGTCAGTCTGTCTGTCAGTCTGTACCTAGCTCCTGTCAGTCTGTACCTAGCTCCTGTCAGTCTGTACCTAGCTCCTGTCAGTCTGTACCTAGCTCCTGTATGTCTGAACCTAGCTCCTGTCAGTCTGTCTGTCAGTCTTAACCTAGCTCCTGTCTGTCTCTCTCTGTCTGTCTGTCTGTCTCTCTGTCCGTACCTAGCTCCTGTCTTTGTCTGTACCTAGCTCCTATCGGTACCTAGCTCCTGTCTGTCTGTCTGAACCTAGCTCCTGTCTGTCTCTCTCTGTCTGTCTGTCTGTCTGTCTGCACCTAGCTCCTGTCTTTGTATGTACCTAGCTCCTGTCTGTACCTAGCTCCTGTCTGTACCTAGCTCCTGTCTGTACCTAGCTCCTGTCAGTCTGTACCTAGCTCCTGTCTTTCTGCCTGTACCTAGCTCCTGTCTGTACCTAACTCTTGTCTGTACCTAGCTCCTGTCAGTCTGAACCTAGCTCCTGTCAGTCTGTACCTAACTCCTGTCAGTCTGTACGTAGCTCCTGTCAGTCTGAACCTAGCTCCTGTCAGTCTGAACCTAGCTCCTGTCAGTCTGTCTGTCAGTCTGAACCTAGCTCCTGTCAGTCTGTCTGTCAGTCTGAACCTAGCTCCTGTCAGTCTGTCTGTCAGTCTGAACCTAGCTCCTGTCTGTCTCTCTCTGTCTGTCTGTCTGTCTCTCTGTCCGTACCTAGCTCCTGTCTTTGTCTGTACCTAGCTCCTATCGGTACCTAGCTCCTGTCTGTCTGTCTGTCTGTCTGTCTGTCTGTACCTAGCTCCTGTCTTTGTCTGTACCTAGCTCCTGTCTGTACCTAGCTCCTGTCTGTATCTAACTCTTGTCTGTACCTAGCTTCTGTCAGTCTGTACCTAGCTCCTGTCAGTCTGAACCTAGCTCCTGTCAGTCTGTCTGTCAGTCTGAACCTAGCTCCTGTCAGTCTGTCTGTCAGTCTGAACCTAGCTCCTGTCTGTCTCTCTCTGTCTGTCTGTCTGTCTGTCTGTCTGTCTGTCTGTCTGTCTGTCTGTCTGTCTGCACTTAGCTCCTGTCTTTGTCTGTACCTAGCTCCTGTCTGTACCTAGCTCCTGTCTGTACCTAGCTCCTGTCTGTACCTAGGTCCTGTCAGTCTGTACCTAGCTCCTGTCAGTCTAAACCTAGCTCCTGTCAGTCTGAACCAAGCTCCTGTCAGTCTGAACCTAGCTCCTGTCAGTCTGAACCTAGCTCCTGTCAGTCTGTCTGTCTGTCTGTACCTAGCTCCTGTCTTTCTGCCTGTACCTAGCTCCTGTCTGTACCTAACTCTTGTCTGTACCTAGCTCCTGTCAGTCTGAACCTAGCTCCTGTCAGTCTGTACCTAACTCCTGTCAGTCTGTACATAGCTCCTGTCAGTCTGAACCTAGCTCCTGTCAGTCTGAACCTAGCTCCTGTCAGTCTGTCTGTCAGTCTGTACCTAGCTCCTGTCAGTCTGTACCTAGCTCCTGTCAGTCTGAACCTAGCTCCTGTCAGTCTGAATCTAGCTCATGTCAGTCTGAACCTAGCTCCTGTCAGTCTGAACCTAGCTCCTGTCAGTCTGTCTGTCTGTCTGTCTGTACCTAGCTCCTGTCTTTCTGCCTGTACCTAGCTCTTGTCTGTACCTAGCTCCTGTCTGTCTGTATCTAGCTCCTGTCAGTCTGTACCTAGCTCCTGTCAGTCTGAACATAGCTCCTGTTAGTCTGTACCTAGCTCCTGTCAGTCTGTACCTCCCTCCTGTCAGTCTGAACCTAGCTCCTGTCAGTCTGTACCTAGATCCTGTATGTCTGAACCGAGCTCCTGTCTGTTTCTCTGTCTGTCTGTCTGTCTGTCTCTCTGTCTGTACCTAGCTCCTGTCTGTCTGTCTGTCTGTCTGTCTGTCTGTCTGTCTGTCTGTCTGTCTGTCTGTCTGTCTGTCTGTCTGTCTGTCTGTCTGTACCTAGCTCCTGTCTTTCTGAACCTAGCTCCTGTCAGTCTGTCTGTCAGTCTGAACCTAGCTCCTGTCAGTCTGTCTGTCAGTCTGAACCTAGCTCCTGTCTGTCTCTCTCTGTCTGTCTGTCTGTCTGTCTGTCTGTCTGCACCTAGCTCCTGTCTTTGTCTGTACCTAGCTCCTGTCTGTACCTAGCTCCTGTCTGTACCTAGCTCCTGTCTGTCTGTCTCTCTGTCTGTCTGTCTGTCTGTCTGTCTGTCTGTCTGTCTGTCTGTCTGTCTGTCTGTCTGTCTGTCTGTCTGTCTGTCTGTCTGTCTGTCTGTCTGTCTGTACCTAGCTCCTGTCTTGTCTGTCTGTCCTGTCTGCTCTGTCTGTCTGTCTGTCTGTCTGTCTGTCTGTCTGTCTGTCTGTCTGTCTGTCTGTCTGTCTGTCTGTCTGTCTGTACCTAGCTCCTGTCTTTCTGTCTGTACCTAGCTCCTGTCTGCACCTAGCTCCTGTCTGTACCTAGCTCCTGTCTGTACCTAGCTCCTGTCAGTCTGTACCTAGCTCCTGTCAGTCTGAACCTAGCTCTTGTCAGTCTGAACCTAGCTCCTGTCAGTCTGAACCTAGTTCCTGTCAGTCTGAACCTAGCTCCTGTCAGTCTGTCTGTCTGTCTGTACCTAGCTCCTGTCTTTGTCTGTACCTAGCTCCTGTCTGTACCTAGCTCCTGTCTGTCTGTACCTAGCTCCTGTCTTTGTCTGTACCTAGCTCCTGTCTGTCTGTCTGTACCTAGCTCCTGTCTTTGTCAGTACCTAGCTCCTGTCTGTACCTAGCTCCTGTCTGTACCTAGCTCCTGTTTGTACCTAGCTTCTGTCAGTCTGTACCTAGCTCCTGTCAGTCTGAACCTAGCTCCTGTCAGTCTGAACCTAGCTCCTGTCAGTCTGAACCTAGCTCCTGTCAGTCTGTCTGTCTGTCTGTCTGTACCTAGCTCCTGTCTTTGTCTGTACCTAGCTCCTGTCAGTCTGAACCTAGCTCTTGTCAGTCTGAACCTAGCTCCTGTCAGTCTGAACCTAGTTCCTGTCAGTCTGAACCTAGCTCCTGTCAGTCTGTCTGTCTGTCTGTACCTAGCTCCTGTCTTTGTCTGTACCTAGCTCCTGTCTGTACCTAGCTCCTGTCTGTCTGTACCTAGCTCCTGTCTTTGTCTGTACCTAGCTCCTGTCTGTCTGTCTGTACCTAGCTCCTGTCTTTGTCTGTACCTAGCTCCTGTCTGTACCTAGCTCCTGTCTGTACCTAGCTCCTGTTTGTACCTAGCTTCTGTCAGTCTGTACCTAGCTCCTGTCAGTCTGAACCTAGCTCCTGTCAGTCTGAACCTAGCTCCTGTCAGTCTGAACCTAGCTCCTGTCAGTCTGAACCTAGCTCCTGTCAGTCT
>NC_138305.1:99087500-99207500 GCF_965601325.2 Salmo salar | reverse complement strand
ATATGTGTCTCTAATATGGTCATACATTTGGCAGGAGTTTAGGAAGTGCAGCTCAGTTTCCACCTCATTTTCTGGGCAGTGTGCACATAACCTGTCTTCTCTTGAGAGCCAGGTCTCCCTACGGCGGTCTTTCTCAATAGCAAGGCTATGCTCAAACAGTCTGTACATAGTCAAAGCTTTCCTTAAGTTTTTGTCAGTCACAGTGGTCAGGTATTCTGCCACTGTGTACTCTGTTTAATTCTTTCCAATGTGTCAAGTAATTATCTTGTTGTTTTCTCATGATTTGGTTGGGTCTAATTGTGTTGCTGTCCTGGGGCTCTGTGGAGTCTGTTTGTGTTTGTGAACAGAGCCCCAGGGCCAGCTTGCTTAGGGGACTCTTCTCCAGGTTCATCTCTCTGTAGGTGATGGCTTTGTTATGGAAGGTTTGGGAATCGCTTCCTTTTAGGTGGTTGTAGAATTTAACGGCTCTTTTCTGGATTTTGATAATTAGTGGGTCTCAGTCTAATTCGGCTCTGCATGCATTATTTGGTGTTCTACGTTGTACACTGAGGATATTTTTGCAGAATTCTGCATGCAGAGTCTCAATTTGGTGTTTGTCCCATTTTGTGAATTCTTGGTTTATGAGCAGACCCCAGACCTCACAACCATAAAGGGCAATGGGTTCTATATCGATCTGATTCCGTGTTGATAAGTCTCTCTCACGCGCACTCTCGCGCACTCTCTCGCTCTCTCTCACTCCCTCTCTCTCTCTCTCTCTCGCTCTGTGTCTGTGTGAACATCAAACCATCAGCATACAACATCATATGCTACAGTACACATATAATATCACAACTAAAACTACAGTTAATCTCTCAGTACATATCAGCTGTCAGCAAGGTTAAACAAAATCCTAACCAACCACCCCATCTACAAACACTGTGGGAACACAGACTGCCGTTCTCCCTCTCTTTCTCTCCGTCTCGGCCTTTCTGTCTGTGTGTGTGTCTGTGTGTGTGTGTGTGTGTAAGCTTTAACGTTTTCTTACTGCCTTGTCTCTGTCTCTGCTTCTGTTGCTGCTATGAGATCCATCTAGAAAAGATAATGTATTTAAAACAAACTATAGCCCAGCTATTGTCATTCATTTACCTCAGCATTGCACTTTACCAGTTGAACCAGAAGAGGGAGTTTAGACCAGGGCAATGAGGCAGCCTGTCAATGAATACTCACCCGGCACAGTTCAGTTCAGCCTCCTATCATTCTCTCCGCTGTCAAACAGACTTATGGACTAAATGAACATTGACTTTGTCTTGAGAGCCGTGTGTGTAGAGTCGGGAATGTCAGTGGAAGTATGGAACAATTGCATTCTTACACTAAACTGCTTTTCCAGTAAAAAAGAGGGATGAAAGGAGGGAGGGAAAGGAGGGCAGATGACAGGTGAAGCGTGCATTGACTCCCATACGTCTTCCCATTTCCTTCTCTCTATCTCTCCTCTCTCTATATAACTCCCTCTCCTCTCTCTATATATATATATATATATATATATATATATAAAACTCCCTCTCCTCTCTCTATATATATATATATAACTCCCTCTCGTCTCTCTATATATAACTCCCTCTCCATATAACACCCTCTCCTCTCTATATACATCTCCCTCTCCTCTCTACCTCCTCTCTATATAACTCCCTCTCCTCTCTCTATACATCTCCCTCTCCTCTCTACCTCCTCTCTATATATCTCCCTCTCTTCTCTACCTGCTTCTCTCTATATATCTCCCTCTCCTCTCTACCTCCTCTCTATATAACTCCCTCTCCTCTCTACCTCCTCTCTCTATATATATATATATATATCTCTCCTCTCTACCTGCTTCTCTCTATATAATTCCCTCTCCTCTCTCTATATAACTCCCTCTCCTCTCTCTATATAACTCACTCTCCTCTCTCTATATAACTCCCTCTCCTCTCTACCTCCTTCTCTTGTAAAGCCCTGGCCATAGAGAGGGTTTTTTGTTCTTTATTTTGGTTAGGCCAGGGTGTTACATTGGGTGGGCGTTCTATGTTCGTTTTCTAGGTTTTCTTGTATTTCTTTGTTTTGGGCCGTGTGTGTGGCTCCCAATCAGGCACAGCTGAAGTTCGTTGTTGCTGATTGGGAGTCACACATAAGGAGCATGTTTTTCCTTTGGGTTTTGTGGGTAATTGTTTCTGTTAGTGTTTGCACCTGACAGGACTGTTTGGCTGTCAGTTTTTTTCTCATTTTGTTTTGTATAGTGTTCTTTCTGCTATTAAATATTCCATGATGAACACTAACTCCGCTGCACCTTGGTCTACTCTCTCTCACGACAGCCCTTACATCTATCTATATATCTCCCTCTCCTCTCTCTATATACCTCCCTCCTCTCTACATAACCCCCTCTCCTCTCTACCTCCTTCTCTCTATATAACTCCCTCTCCTCTCTCTATATAACACCCTCTCCTCTCTCTATATAACACCCTCTCCTCTCTCTATATAACACCCTCTCCTCTCTACCTCCTCTCTATATAACTCCCTCTCCTCTCTCTATATAACACCCTCTCCTCTCTCTATATAACACCCTCTCCTCTCTCTATATAACACCCTCTCCTCTCTACCTCCTTCTCTCTATATAACTCCCTCTCTATATAACACCCTCTCCTCTCTACCTCCATCTCTCTATATAACACCCTCTCCTCTCTCTATATAACACCCTCTCCTCTCTACCTCCCTCTCTCTATATAACACCCTCTCCTCTCTCTATATAACTCCCTCTCCTCTCTATATATCTCCCTCTCCTCTCTACCTCCCTCTCTCTATATAACACCCTCTCCTTTCTCTATATAACACCCTCTCCTCTCTCTATATAACACCCTCTCCTCTCTCTACATAACACCCTCTCCTCTCTCTATATAACTCCCTCTCCTCCTGCTTCTCTCTATATATCTCCCTCTCCTCTCTACCTCCCTCTCTCTATATAACACCCTCTCCTCTCTCTATATAACACCCTCTCCTCTCTCTATATAACACCCTCTCCTCTCTACCTCCCTCTCTCTATATAACACCCTCTCCTCTCTCTATATAACACCCTCTCCTCTCTCTATATAACACCCTCTCCTCTCTCTATATAACACCCTCTCCTCTCTACCTCCTTCTCTTGTAACGCCCTGGCCATAGAGAGGGGTTTTTTGTTCTTTATTTTGCTTAGGCCAGGGTGTTACATTGGGTGGGCGTTCTATGTTCGTTTTCTAGGTTTTCTTGTATTTCTTTGTTTTGGGCCGTGTGTGTGGCTCCCAATCAGGCACAGCTGAAGTTCGTTGTTGCTGATTGGGAGTCACACATAAGGAGCATGTTTTTCCTTTGGGTTTTGTGGGTAATTGTTTCTGTTAGTGTTTGCACCTGACAGGACTGTTTGGCTGTCAGTTTTTTTCTCATTTTGTTTTGTATAGTGTTCTTTCTGCTATTAAATATTCCATGATGAACACTAACTCCGCTGCACTTTGGTCTACTCTCTCTCACGACAGCCCTTACATCTATCTATATATCTCCCTCTCCTCTCTCTATATAACTCCCTCTCCTCTCTCTATATACCTCCCTCCTCTCTACATAACCCCCTCTCCTCTCTACCTCCTTCTCTCTATATAACTCCCTCTCCTCTCTCTATATAACACCCTCTCCTCTCTCTATATAACACCCTCTCCTCTCTCTATATAACACCCTCTCCTCTCTACCTCCTCTCTATATAACTCCCTCTCCTCTCTCTATATAACACCCTCTCCTCTCTCTATATAACACCCTCTCCTCTCTCTATATAACACCCTCTCCTCTCTACCTCCTTCTCTCTATATAACTCCCTCTCTACATAACACCCTCTCCTCTCTACCTCCCTCTCTCTATATAACACCCTCTCCTCTCTCTATATAACACCCTCTCCTCTCTACCTCCCTCTCTCTATATAACACCCTCTCCTCTCTCTATATAACTCCCTCTCCTCTCTATATATCTCCCTCTCCTCTCTCTATATACCTCCCTCCTCTCTACATAACCCCCTCTCCTCTCTACCTCCTTCTCTCTATATAACTCCCTCTCCTCTCTCTATATAACACCCTCTCCTCTCTCTATATAACACCCTCTCCTCTCTCTATATAACACCCTCTCCTCTCTACCTCCTCTCTATATAACTCCCTCTCCTCTCTCTATATAACACCCTCTCCTCTCTCTATATAACACCCTCTCCTCTCTCTATATAACACCCTCTCCTCTCTACCTCCTTCTCTCTATATAACTCCCTCTCTACATAACACCCTCTCCTCTCTACCTCCCTCTCTCTATATAACACCCTCTCCTCTCTCTATATAACACCCTCTCCTCTCTACCTCCCTCTCTCTATATAACACCCTCTCCTCTCTCTATATAACTCCCTCTCCTCTCTATATATCTCCCTCTCCTCTCTACCTCCCTCTCTCTATATAACACCCTCTCCTTTCTCTATATAACACCCTCTCCTCTCTCTATATAACACCCTCTCCTCTCTCTATATAACTCCCTCTCCTCTCTATATATCTCCCTCTCCTCTCTCTATATAACACCCTCTCCTCTCTCTACATAACACCCTCTCCTCTCTCTATATAACTCCCTCTCCACCTGCTTCTCTCTCTATATCTCCCTCTCCTCTCTACCTCCCTCTCTCTATATAACACCCTCTCCTCTCTCTATATAACACCCTCTCCTCTCTCTATATAACACCCTCTCCTCTCTACCTCCCTCTCTCTATATAACACCCTCTCCTCTCTCTATATAACACCCTCTCCTCTCTCTATATAACACCCTCTCCTCTCTCTATATAACACCCTCTCCTCTCTACCTCCCTCTCTCTATATAACACCCTCTCCTCTCTCTATATAACACCCTTTCCTCTCTATATATCTCCCTCTCCTCTCTAACTCCCTCTCTCTATATAACACCCTCTCCTCTCTCTATATAACACCCTCTCTTCTCTCTATATAACTCCCTCTCCTCTCTACATAACACCCTCTCCTCTCTCTACATAACACCCTCTCCTCTCTCTATATAACTCCCTCTCCACCTGCTTCTCTCTATATATCTCCCTCTCCTCTCTACCTCCCTCTCTCTATATAACACCCTCTCCTCTCTCTATATAACACCCTCTCCTCTCTCTATATAACACCCTCTCCTCTCTACCTCCCTCTCTCTATATAACACCCTCTCCTCTCTCTATATAACACCCTCTCCTCTCTCTATATAACACCCTCTCCTCTCTCTATATAACACCCTCTCCTCTCTACCTCCCTCTCTCTATATAACACCCTCTCCTCTCTCTATATAACACCCTTTCCTCTCTATATATCTCCCTCTCCTCTCTACCTCCCTCTCTCTATATACCACCCTCTCCTCTCTCTATATAACACCCTCTCTTCTCTCTATATAACTCCCTCTCCTCTCTACATAACACCCTCTCCTCTCTCTATATAACTCCCTCTCCACCTCCTTCTCTCTATATAACACCCTCTCCTCTCTCTATACAACACCCTCTCCTCTCTACCTCCCTCTCTCTATATAACACCCGCTCCTTTCTCTATATAACTCCCTCTCCTCTCTCTATATAACACCATCTCCTCTCTCTATATAACACCCTCTCCTCTCTCTATATAACTCCCTCTCCTCTCTCTATATAACTCCCTCTCCTCTCTACATAACACCCTCTCCTCTCTACCTCCCTCTCTCTATATAACACCCTCTCTATATAACACCCTCTCCTCTCTACCTCCCTCTCTCTATATAACTCCCTCTCTATATAACTCCCTCTCCTCTCTACCTCCTCTCTATATAACACCCTCTCCTCTCTACCTCCCTCTCTCTATATAACTCCCTCTCTATATATCTCCCTCTCCACCTCCTTATATAACTCCCTCTCCTCTATATAACTCCCTCTCCTCTCTACCTCCTCTCTATATAACACCCTCTCCTCTCTACCTCCCTCTCTCTATATAACTCCCTCTCTATATAACACCCTCTCCTCTCTACCTCCCTCTCTCTATATAACTCCCTCTCTATATACCTCCCTCTCCTCTCTACATAACTCCCTCTCCTCTCTACCTCCTTCTCTCTATATAACTCCCTCTCCACTCTCTATATAACACCCTCTCCTCTCTCTATATAACACCCTCTCCTCTCTCTATATAACACCCTCTCCTCTCTACCTCCTCTCTATATAACTCCCTCTCCTCTCTCTATATAACACCCTCTCCTCTCTCTATATAACACCCTCTCCTCTCTACCTCCTTCTCTCTATATAACTCCCTCTCTATATAACACCCTCTCCTCTCTACCTCCCTCTCTCTATATAACACCCTCTCCTCTCTCTATATAACACCCTCTCCTCTCTCTATATAACACCCTCTCCTCTCTACCTCCCTCTCTCTATATAACACCCTCTCCTCTCTCTATATAACACCCTCTCCTCTCTCTATATAACACCCTCTCCTCTCTACCTCCTCTCTATATAACTCCCTCTCCTCTCTCTATATAACACCCTCTCCTCTCTCTATATAACACCCTCTCCTCTCTACCTCCTTCTCTCTATATAACTCCCTCTCTATATAACACCCTCTCCTCTCTACCTCCCTCTCTCTATATAACACCCTCTCCTCTCTCTATATAACACCCTCTCCTCTCTCTATATAACACCCTCTCCTCTCTACCTCCCTCTCTCTATATAACACCCTCTCCTCTCTATATATCTCCCTCTCCTCTCTACCTCCCTCTCTCTATATAACACCCTCTCCTTTCTCTATATAACACCCTCTCCTCTCTCTATATAACACCCTCTCCTCTCTCTATATAACTCCCTCTCCTCTCTATATATCTCCCTCTCCTCTCTCTATATAACACCCTCTCCTCTCTCTACATAACACCCTCTCCTCTCTCTATATAACACCCTCTCCTCTCTACCTCCCTCTCTCTATATAACACCCTCTCCTCTCTCTATATAACACCCTTTCCTCTCTATATATCTCCCTCTCCTCTCTACCTCCCTCTCTCTATATAACACCCTTTCCTCTCTATATATCTCCCTCTCCTCTCTACCTCCCTCTCTCTATATAACACCCTCTCCTCTCTCTATATAACACCCTCTCCTCTCTCTATATAACTCCCTCTCCTCTCTACATAACACCCTCTCCTCTCTCTACATAACACCCTCTCCTCTCTACCTCCCTCTTTCTATATAACACCCTCTCCTCTCTCTATATAACTCCCTCTCCTCTCTATATATATCTCCCTCTCCTCTCTACCTCCCTCTCTCTATATAACACCCTCTCCTCTCTCTATACAACACCCTCTCCTCTCTACCTCCCTCTTTCTATATAACACCCTCTCCTCTCTCTATATAACTCCCTCTCCTCTCTATATATATCTCCCTCTCCTCTCTACCTCCCTCTCTCTATATAACACCCTCTCCTTTCTCTATATAACACCCTCTCCTCTCTCTATATAACTCCATCTCCTCTCTACCTCCCTCTCCTCTCTACATAACTCCCTCTCCTCTCTACCTCCTCTCTATATAACTCCCTCTCCTCTCTCTATATAACACCCTCTCCTCTCTCTATATAACTCCATCTCCTCTCTACCTCCCTCTCTCTATATATCTCCCTCTCCTCTCTCTATATAACTCCCTCTCCTCTCTACCTCCCTCTCTCTATATATCTCCCTCTCCTCTCTCTATATAACTCCCTCTCCTCTCTACCTCCCTTTCTCTATATCTCCCTCTCCTCTCTCTATATAACACCCTCTCCTCTCTACATACCTCCCTCTCCTCTCTACCTCCTCTCTATATAACTCCCTCTCCTCTCTCTATATAACACCATCTCCTCTCTCTATATAACACCCTCTCCTCTCTCTATATAACACCCTCTCTTCTCTCTATATAAAACTCCCTCTCCTCTCTACATAACACCCTCTCCTCTCTCTACATAACACCCTCTCCTCTCTCTATATAACTCCCTCTCCACCTGCTTCTCTCTATATATCTCCCTCTCCTCTCTACCTCCCTCTCTCTATATAACACCCTATCCTCTCTCTATATAACACCCTCTCCTCTCTCTATATAACACCCTCTCCTCTCTCTATATAACACCCTCTCCTCTCTCTATATAACTCCCTCTCCACCTCCTTCTCTCTATATAACACCCTCTCCTCTCTCTATACAACACCCTCTCCTCTCTACCTCCCTCTCTCTATATAACACCCTCTCCTTTCTCTATATAACTCCCTCTCCTCTCTCTATATAACACCATCTCCTCTCTCTATATAACACCCTCTCCTCTCTCTATATAACTCCCTCTCCTCTCTCTATATAACTCCCTCTCCTCTCTACATAACACCCTCTCCTCTCTACCTCCCTCTCTCTATATAACACCCTCTCTCTATAACACCCTCTCCTCTCTACCTCCCTCTCTCTATATAACACCCTCTCCTCTCTACCTCCTCTCTATATAACTCCCTCTCCTCTCTCTATATAACACCCTCTCCTCTCTCTACCTCCTTCTCTCTATATAACTCCCTCTCTATATAACACCCTCTCCTCTCTACCTCCCTCTCTCTATATAACACCCTCTCCTCTCTCTATATAACACCCTCTCCTCTCTCTATATAACACCCTCTCCTCTCTACCTCCCTCTCTCTATATAACACCCTCTCCTCTCTATATATCTCCCTCTCCTCTCTACCTCCCTCTCTCTATATAACACCCTCTCCTTTCTCTATATAACACCCTCTCCTCTCTCTATATAACACCCTCTCCTCTCTCTATATAACTCCCTCTCCTCTCTATATATCTCCCTCTCCTCTCTCTATATAACACCCTCTCCTCTCTCTACATAACACCCTCTCCTCTCTCTATATAACTCCCTCTCCACCTGCTTCTCTCTATATATCTCCCTCTCCTCTCTACCTCCCTCTCTCTATATAACACCCTCTCCTCTCTCTATATAACACCCTCTCCTCTCTACCTCCCTCTCTCTATATAACACCCTCTCCTCTCTCTATATAACACCCTCTCCTCTCTCTATATAACACCCTCTCCTCTCTCTATATAACACCCTCTCCTCTCTACCTCCCTCTCTCTATATAACACCCTCTCCTCTCTCTATATAACACCCTTTCCTCTCTATACATCTCCCTCTCCTCTCTACCTCCCTCTCTCTATATAACACCCTCTCCTCTCTCTATATAACACCCTCTCCTCTCTCTATATAACTCCCTCTCCTCTCTACATAACACCCTCTCCTCTCTCTACATAACACCCTCTCCTCTCTCTATATAACTCTCTCTCCACCTGCTTCTCTCTATATATCTCCCTCTCCTCTCTACCTCCCTCTCTCTATATAACACCCTATCCTCTCTCTATATAACACCCTCTCCTCTCTCTATATAACACCCTCTCCTCTCTCTATATAACACCCTCTCCTCTCTCTATATAACACCCTCTCCTCTCTCTATATAACTCCCTCTCCACCTCCTTCTCTCTATATAACACCCTCTCCTCTCTCTATACAACACCCTCTCCTCTCTACCTCCCTCTTTCTATATAACACCCTCTCCTCTCTCTATATAACTCCCTCTCCTCTCTATATATATCTCCCTCTCCTCTCTACCTCCCTCTCTCTATATAACACCCTCTCCTTTCTCTATATAACACCCTCTCCTCTCTCTATATAACTCCATCTCCTCTCTACCTCCCTCTCCTCTCTACATAACTCCCTCTCCTCTCTACCTCCTCTCTATATAACTCCCTCTCCTCTCTCTATATAACACCCTCTCCTCTCTCTATATAACTCCATCTCCTCTCTACCTCCCTCTCTCTATATATCTCCCTCTCCTCTCTCTATATAACTCCCTCTCCTCTCTACCTCCCTCTCTCTATATATCTCCCTCTCCTCTCTCTATATAACTCCCTCTCCTCTCTACCTCCCTTTCTCTATATCTCCCTCTCCTCTCTCTATATAACACCCTCTCCTCTCTACATACCTCCCTCTCCTCTCTACCTCCTCTCTATATAACACCCTCTCCTTTCTCTATATAACTCCCTCTCCTCTCTCTATATAACACCATCTCCTCTCTCTATATAACACCCTCTCCTCTCTCTATATAACACCCTCTCCTCTCTCTATATAACACCCTCTCCTCTCTCTATATAACTCCCTCTCCTCTCTACATAACACCCTCTCCTCTCTACCTCCCTCTCTCTATATAACACCCTCTCTATATAACACCCTCTCCTCTCTACCTCCCTCTCTCTATATAACTCCCTCTCTATATACCTCCCTCTCCTCTATATAACTCCCTCTCCTCTCTACCTCCTCTCTATATAACACCCTCTCCTCTCTACCTCCCTCTCTCTATATAACTCCCTCTCTATATCTCCCTCTCCACCTCCTTATATAACTCCCTCTCCTCTATATAACTCCCTCTCCTCTCTACCTCCTCTCTATATAACACCCTCTCCTCTCTACCTCCCTCTCTCTATATAACTCCCTCTCTATATAACACCCTCTCCTCTCTACCTCCCTCTCTCTATATAACTCCCTCTCTATATACCTCCCTCTCCTCTCTACATAACTCCCTCTCCTCTCTACCTCCTTCTCTCTATATAACTCCCTCTCCTCTCTACCTCCCTCTCTCTATATAACACCCTCTCCTCTCTCTATATAACACCCTCTCCTCTCTCTATATAACACCCTCTCCTCTCTCTATATAACACCCTCTCCTCTCTCTATATAACACCCTCTCCTCTCTACCTCCCTCTCTCTATATAACACCCTCTCCTCTCTCTATATAACACCCTCTCCTCTCTCTACATAACACCCTCTCCTCTCTCTACATAACACCCTCTCCTCTCTCTATATAACTCTCTCTCCACCTGCTTCTCTCTATATATCTCCCTCTCCTCTCTACCTCCCTCTCTCTATATAACACCCTATCCTCTCTCTATATAACACCCTCTCCTCTCTCTATATAACACCCTCTCCTCTCTCTATATAACTCACCTCTCCACCTCCTTCTCTCTATATAACACCCTCTCCTCTCTCTATATAACACCCTCTCCTCTCTACCTCCCTCTTTCTATATAACACCCTCTCCTCTCTCTATATAACTCCCTCTCCTCTCTATATATATCTCCCTCTCCTCTCTACCTCCCTCTCTCTATATAACACCCTCTCCTTTCTCTATATAACACCCTCTCCTCTCTCTATATAACTCCATCTCCTCTCTCTCTCTATATAACACCCTCTCCTCTCTCTATATAACACCCTCTCCTCTCTCTATATAACACCCTCTCCTCTCTCTATATAACTCCCTCTCCTCTCTACATAACACCCTCTCCTCTCTACCTCCCTCTCTCTATATAACACCCTCTCTATATAACACCCTCTCCTCTCTACCTCCCTCTCTCTATATAACTCCCTCTCTATATACCTCCCTCTCCTCTATATAACTCCCTCTCCTCTCTACCTCCTCTCTATATAACACCCTCTCCTCTCTACCTCCCTCTCTCTATATAACTCCCTCTCTATATCTCCCTCTCCACCTCCTTATATAACTCCCTCTCCTCTATATAACTCCCTCTCCTCTCTACCTCCTCTCTATATAACACCCTCTCCTCTCTACCTCCCTCTCTCTATATAACTCCCTCTCTATATAACACCCTCTCCTCTCTACCTCCCTCTCTCTATATAACTCCCTCTCTATATACCTCCCTCTCCTCTCTACATAACTCCCTCTCCTCTCTACCTTCTCTCTATATAACTCCCTCTCCTCTCTCTATATAACACCCTCTCCTCTCTCTATATAACTCCATCTCCTCTCTACCTCCCTCTCTCTATATATCTCCCTCTCCTCTCTCTATATAACTCCCTCTCCTCTCTACCTCCCTCTCTCTATATATCTCCCTCTCCTCTCTCTATATAACTCCCTCTCCTCTCTACCTCCCTTTCTCTATATCTCCCTCTCCTCTCTCTATATAACTCCCTCTCCTCTCTACATACCTCCCTCTCCTCTCTACCTCCTCTCTATATAACACCCTCTCCTCTCTCTATATAACACCCTCTCCTCTCTACCTCCCTCTCTCTATATAACATCCTCTCCTCTCTCTATATAACACCCTCTCCTCTCTCTATATAACACCCTCTCCTCTCTACCTCCTCTCTATATAACTCCCTCTCCTCTCTCTATATAACACCCTCTCCTCTCTCTATATAACACCCTCTCCTCTCTACCTCCTTCTCTCTATATAACTCCCTCTCTATATAACACCCTCTCCTCTCTACCTCCCTCTCTCTATATAACACCCTCTCCTCTCTCTATATAACACCCTCTCCTCTCTCTATATAACACCCTCTCCTCTCTACCTCCCTCTCTCTATATAACACCCTCTCCTCTCTCTATATAACACCCTCTCCTCTCTCTATATAACACCCTCTCCTCTCTACCTCCTCTCTATATAACTCCCTCTCCTCTCTCTATATAACACCCTCTCCTCTCTCTATATAACACCCTCTCCTCTCTACCTCCTTCTCTCTATATAACTCCCTCTCTATATAACACCCTCTCCTTTCTACCTCCCTCTCTCTATATAACACCCTCTCCTCTCTCTATATAACACCCTCTCCTCTCTCTATATAACACCCTCTCCTCTCTACCTCCCTCTCTCTATATAACACCCTCTCCTCTCTATATATCTCCCTCTCCTCTCTACCTCCCTCTCTCTATATAACACCCTCTCCTTTCTCTATATAACACCCTCTCCTCTCTCTATATAACACCCTCTCCTCTCTCTATATAACTCCCTCTCCTCTCTATATATCTCCCTCTCCTCTCTCTATATAACACCCTCTCCTCTCTCTACATAACACCCTCTCCTCTCTCTATATAACTCCCTCTCCACCTGCTTCTCTCTATATATCTCCCTCTCCTCTCTACCTCCCTCTCTCTATATAACACCCTCTCCTCTCTCTATATAACACCCTCTCCTCTCTACCTCCCTCTCTCTATATAACACCCTCTCCTCTCTCTATATAACACCCTCTCCTCTCTCTATATAACACCCTCTCCTCTCTCTATATAACACCCTCTCCTCTCTACCTCCCTCTCTCTATATAACACCCTCTCCTCTCTCTATATAACACCCTTTCCTCTCTATACATCTCCCTCTCCTCTCTACCTCCCTCTCTCTATATAACACCCTCTCCTCTCTCTATATAACACCCTCTCCTCTCTCTATATAACTCCCTCTCCTCTCTACATAACACCCTCTCCTCTCTCTACATAACACCCTCTCCTCTCTCTATATAACTCTCTCTCCACCTGCTTCTCTCTATATATCTCCCTCTCCTCTCTACCTCCCTCTCTCTATATAACACCCTATCCTCTCTCTATATAACACCCTCTCCTCTCTCTATATAACACCCTCTCCTCTCTCTATATAACACCCTCTCCTCTCTCTATATAACACCCTCTCCTCTCTCTATATAACTCCCTCTCCACCTCCTTCTCTCTATATAACACCCTCTCCTCTCTCTATACAACACCCTCTCCTCTCTACCTCCCTCTTTCTATATAACACCCTCTCCTCTCTCTATATAACTCCCTCTCCTCTCTATATATATCTCCCTCTCCTCTCTACCTCCCTCTCTCTATATAACACCCTCTCCTTTCTCTATATAACACCCTCTCCTCTCTCTATATAACTCCATCTCCTCTCTACCTCCCTCTCCTCTCTACATAACTCCCTCTCCTCTCTACCTCCTCTCTATATAACTCCCTCTCCTCTCTCTATATAACACCCTCTCCTCTCTCTATATAACTCCATCTCCTCTCTACCTCCCTCTCTCTATATATCTCCCTCTCCTCTCTCTATATAACTCCCTCTCCTCTCTACCTCCCTCTCTCTATATATCTCCCTCTCCTCTCTCTATATAACTCCCTCTCCTCTCTACCTCCCTTTCTCTATATCTCCCTCTCCTCTCTCTATATAACACCCTCTCCTCTCTACATACCTCCCTCTCCTCTCTACCTCCTCTCTATATAACACCCTCTCCTTTCTCTATATAACTCCCTCTCCTCTCTCTATATAACACCATCTCCTCTCTCTATATAACACCCTCTCCTCTCTCTATATAACACCCTCTCCTCTCTCTATATAACACCCTCTCCTCTCTCTATATAACTCCCTCTCCTCTCTACATAACACCCTCTCCTCTCTACCTCCCTCTCTCTATATAACACCCTCTCTATATAACACCCTCTCCTCTCTACCTCCCTCTCTCTATATAACTCCCTCTCTATATACCTCCCTCTCCTCTATATAACTCCCTCTCCTCTCTACCTCCTCTCTATATAACACCCTCTCCTCTCTACCTCCCTCTCTCTATATAACTCCCTCTCTATATCTCCCTCTCCACCTCCTTATATAACTCCCTCTCCTCTATATAACTCCCTCTCCTCTCTACCTCCTCTCTATATAACACCCTCTCCTCTCTACCTCCCTCTCTCTATATAACTCCCTCTCTATATAACACCCTCTCCTCTCTACCTCCCTCTCTCTATATAACTCCCTCTCTATATACCTCCCTCTCCTCTCTACATAACTCCCTCTCCTCTCTACCTCCTTCTCTCTATATAACTCCCTCTCCTCTCTACCTCCCTCTCTCTATATAACACCCTCTCCTCTCTCTATATAACACCCTCTCCTCTCTCTATATAACACCCTCTCCTCTCTCTATATAACACCCTCTCCTCTCTCTATATAACACCCTCTCCTCTCTACCTCCCTCTCTCTATATAACACCCTCTCCTCTCTCTATATAACACCCTCTCCTCTCTCTACATAACACCCTCTCCTCTCTCTACATAACACCCTCTCCTCTCTCTATATAACTCTCTCTCCACCTGCTTCTCTCTATATATCTCCCTCTCCTCTCTACCTCCCTCTCTCTATATAACACCCTATCCTCTCTCTATATAACACCCTCTCCTCTCTCTATATAACACCCTCTCCTCTCTCTATATAACACCCTCTCCTCTCTCTATATAACACCCTCTCCTCTCTCTATATAACTCCCTCTCCACCTCCTTCTCTCTATATAACACCCTCTCCTCTCTCTATACAACACCCTCTCCTCTCTACCTCCCTCTTTCTATATAACACCCTCTCCTCTCTCTATATAACTCCCTCTCCTCTCTATATATATCTCCCTCTCCTCTCTACCTCCCTCTCTCTATATAACACCCTCTCCTTTCTCTATATAACACCCTCTCCTCTCTCTATATAACTCCATCTCCTCTCTACCTCCCTCTCCTCTCTACATAACTCCCTCTCCTCTCTACCTCCTCTCTATATAACTCCCTCTCCTCTCTCTATATAACACCCTCTCCTCTCTCTATATAACTCCCTCTCCTCTCTACCTCCCTCTCTCTATATATCTCCCTCTCCTCTCTCTATATAACTCCCTCTCCTCTCTACCTCCCTCTCTCTCTATATCTCCCTCTCCTCTCTCTATATAACTCCCTCTCCTCTCTACCTCCCTTTCTCTATATCTCCCTCTCCTCTCTCTATATAACTCCCTCTCCTCTCTACATACCTCCCTCTCCTCTCTACCTCCTCTCTATATAACACCCTCTCCTTTCTCTATATAACTCCCTCTCCTCTCTCTATATAACACCATCTCCTCTCTCTATATAACACCCTACCTCCCTCATATATATATATATATATATATATATATATATAACTCCCTCTCCTCTAAACATGATTCATCCTTACACACATCGTCAAGCATGAACACAGACGTCTAGACGAAGCTGGCAAGCATGCTGAGCACGCTGAGGGAAGAAGGGAACATCTATATAATGTCCATACTGGAACACACTACATATACACTAGCCCAAACTGGAATACACACTACATATACCCTAGTCCAAACTGGAATAGACACTAATATATACATATATATACACACACACACGCACACACACACACGCACGCACGCGCACACACGCACATACTGGAATATACACTACATATACACTAGCCCATACTGGAATACACACTACATATACAATAACCCATACTGGAATATACACTACATACAGTGCATTTGAAAAGTGTTCAGACCCCTTCCATATTTACCATTTTTTTAACGTTACAGCCTTATTCTAAAATGTATTAAATTACTTCTTTCCCCTCTTCAATCTACACACATTACCCCATAATGACAAAGCGAAAACAGGTTTTATATTTTTTTGAAAATGTAAAAATAATATCAAACAGAAATACCTTATTTACATAAATATTCAGACCCTTTGCTATGAGACTCGATATTGAGCTCACACCACATATATTACAAATACCCCATACTGGAATACAGACTACATATACCCCATACTGGAATACACACTACATATACACTACCCCATACTGGAATACACTGTAACGTGCGTCATATAGAGGGGACCAAGGCGCGGCGTGTTGAGTGCTCATGATTATTCGTTAATGAAAACTAAACACTTTTACAAAGAAACAAAAACGACAGCAAACAGTTCCGTCAGGCAACAGACAACAAAACGGAAAACAACTACTGTTACAAATCCCTTTTTGGCCCTGCAGTCTAGGGGGGATGGATACGAGACCCGTAACATAAATCACGCAAATTAGAATAGTGACAAGTAACAGTGAGAACAAAAACCACAGACAACTGAAATCTACCGTCAAACTCTAAAGGTTTATTGCTAAACACACGGTAATGGGGTGTGAGAAAAGGGGCTGAGCTGGACCCAAGCAAAGAAACAATAATCCAAAACACCCCTAAGCTAGACTAGCCTACCTCAAGAACAGCTAGCTAACTAACCAAAAATACAGTGGGTGGTCCGCCCAGTTCTAACTAGGGTACTTAGACAAAATATTCCTACGGGTAATGTATGCCCATGGGCGACTTGTCTTGGTACCCCCTTTTCCCACCAAACAAACAAACAGTCAAACAATAAAACAATACTCACAGGTGGGATGGACAAAGTGACATGTAGTTGCAAAAACAAAAGGGATCAATACACAAAGAGAGAGATATAGTGAGAGCTTGAGAGAGAATGAACACAGAGAGTGAGAATGAGCTACAGAGAGATTGATCTGGGGAGAAAACAACTGTCTGGGTTTTTAAACCAAGGGAAGGGGGATGTGATTGTTGGAGGGAAAAAGAACAGGTGTCTTCTGATTGGGGACTGATTGATGACTGATTGGGGAGTGATGATTGTCACCTGTGAGGAGGAGAAGGAGAGAAAAGATATACAAATACAGGATACACACTACCTGTATCCGTAACAACTACCCACAAAACACAATAGAAAAAACCCCAACTTAAATATGATCTCCAATTATAGACAACGCGATACCAGCTGCCTCTAATTGGAGATCATCCCAAAACTCCAACATAGAAATAGAAAAACAAGAGCTAAACATAGAATTCCCACCCTTATCACACCCTGACCTAACTAAACAGAGAAACAACAGCTCTCATTAAGTCAGAGCGTGACAGTACCCCCCCAAAGGTGCGGACTCCCGGCCGCAAACCTGAACCTATTGGGGAGGGTCCGGGTGGGCATCTGTACTTGGCGGCGGCTCTGGTTCGCCCGCTGATCCCCCCACTTCTGTGTGTCCGGAGGAACCAGACCGTGGATCATCGCCGGAAGCTTTGGACCGCCAACCGCCGCTGAAGACTCTAGGCTAAAGGCCGCCGCTGAAGACTCTGGGCTGCAGGCCGTCGCTGAAGACTCCGGGCTGCAGATCGTCACTGAAGACTTCGGGCTGCAGGCCATCGCTGGAGGCTCCGGACTGGGGAGCGTCGCTGGAGGCTCCAGACTGGGGAGCATCGCTGGAGGCTCCGGACTGAGGAGCGTCGCTGGAGGCTCCGGACTGAGGAGCGTCGCTGGAGGCTCCGGACTGAGGAGCGTCGCTGGAGGCTCCGGACTGAGGAGCGTCGCTGGAGGCTCCGGACTGAGGAGCGTCGCAGGAGGCTCCGGACTGAGGAGCGTCGCTGGAGGCTCCGAACTGAGGAGCGTCGCTGGAGGTTCCGGACTGAGGAGCGTCGCCGGAGGCTCCGGACTGTGAAGCGTCATTATAGGTTCCGGACTAGGGACCGTTGCTGCAGGCTCCATGCCATGGATCATCTCTACAGGTTCCACACCATGGATCATCACTGGAGGCTTCGTACCATGGATCATCTCTACAGGCTCCGGGCCATGGATCATTCCTACAGGCTTCTTGCCATGGATTATCCCTACCGGCTCTAGACCATGGATAATCCCTACAGGCTTCTTGCCATGGATTATCTCTACAGGCTCCGGGCCATGGATTACCTCTGGAGGCTTCGCGCCATGGAGCATCCCTACAGGCTCTGGGCCATGGATCATCACTACAGGCTTCGTGCCATGGATCATCTCTACACGCTTCGTATCATAGATTGTCACTGGAGGCTTTTCTCGTGGAGCTGGAACAGGTCTCACCAGACTGGAGAGACGCACTGAGGACCGGGTGCGCAGAGCAGGCACCGGCCGTACTGGGCTATGGAGGCGCACTGGAGGGAGAGTGCGAGGAGCAGGCACAGGACGTACTGGGCTATGGAGGCGCACTGGAGGGAGAGTGCGAGGAGCAGGCACAGGACGTACTGGGCTATGGAGGCGCACTGGAGGGAGAGTGCGAGGAGCAGGCACAGGCTCACCACAATAAGCACGGGGAGTTGGCTCAGGTCTCACCCCTGGCCCAGCCAAACTACCCGTGTGCCCCCCAAAACATTTTTGGGGCTTCCTCTCATTCTTCCCCGGTAGGCTACGATACCTGTCTATTACCTGGCCCCAAGTCCAGTTTCTCCTTTCGGTCCACTCCTTCATCGACCAGGTATCCATCTCTGCCCAGGCACGCCGCTTGATCCAAATGTGGTGGGTAGTTCTGTAACGTACGTCGTATAGAGGGGACCAAGGCACGGCGTGTTGACTGCTCATGATTATTCGTTAATGAAAACTAAACACTTTTACAAAGAAACAAACGACAGCAAACAGTTCCGTCAGGCAACAGACAACAAAACGGAAAACAACTACCCACAAAACACAATAGAAAAACCCCCAACTTAAATATGATCTCCAATTAGAGACAACGCGAACCAGCTGCCTCTAATTGGAGATCATCCCAAAACTCCAACCTAGAAATAAAAAAACAAGAACTAAACATAGAAACAGAAAACATAGAATGCCCACCCATATCACACCCTGACCTAACTAAACAGAGAAACAACAGCTCTCATTAGGTCAGAGCGTGACATACACACTACATATACCCCATACTGGAATACACACTACATATACACTACCCCATACTGGAATACACACTACATATACCCCATACTGGAATATACACTACAAATATACACTAGCCCATACTGGAATACACACTACATATACCCCATACTGGAAAAAAACACTACATATACCCCATACTGGAATACAGACTACATATACCCCATACTGGAAAATACACTACATACACACTAGTCCATACACAGATCTGGGGAAGGGTACCAAAACATTTCTGCAACATTGAAGGTCCCCAAGAACACAGTGTCCTCCATCATTCTTAAATGGAAGAAGATTGGAACCACCAAGACTCTTCCTAGATCTGGCCACCCGGCCAAACTGAGTAATCGGGGGAGAAGGGCCTTGGTCAGGGAGGTGACCATGAACCTGATTGTCACTCTGACAGAGCTCCAGAGTTCCTCTGTGGAGATGGGAGAACCTTCCAGAAGGACAACCATCACTGCAGCACTCCACCAATCAGACGGAAGCCACTCCTCAGTAAAGGCACATGACAGCCCGCTTGGAGTTTGCCAAATGGCACCTAAAGGACTCTCAGACCATGAGAAACAAGATTCTCTGGTCTGATGAAACCAAGATTGAACTCTTTGGCCTGAATGCCAACCATCATGTCTGGAAGAAACCTGGCACCATCCCTACGGTGGAGCATGGTGGAGGCAGCGTCATGCTGTGGGAGATGTTTTCATAGGCAGTGACTGGGAGACTAGTCAGGATCAAGGGAAAGATGAACGGAGCAAAGCACAGAGAGATCCTTGATGAAAATCTGCTCCAGAGCGCTCAAGACCTCAGACTGGTTCGGTTCACCTTTCAACAGGACAACATGTGGAAAAAGTCAAGGGGTCTGAATACTTTCTGAAAGCACTGTATACACTAGTCAATACTGGAATATACAGCTACATATACACTAGCCCATACTGGAATATACAGCTACATATCCACTAACCCATACTGGAATATACAGCTACATATACACAAGCCCATACTGGAATATAAAGCTACATATTTTTTATTTTTTATTTTACCTTTGTTTAACCAGGTAGGCAAGTTGAGAACAAGTTCTAATTTACAACTGCGACCTGGCCAAGATAAAGCAAAGCAGTTCGACACATACAACAACACAGAGTTACATATGGAGTAAAACAAACATACAGTCAATAATACAGTACAAAAACAAGTCTATATACAATGTGAGCAAATGAGGTGAGATAAGGGAGGTAAAGGCAATAAAAAAGGACACGGTGGCAAAGTAAATACAATATAGCAATTAAAAAACACTGGAATTGTAGATTTGCAGTAGGTGAATGTGCAAAGTAGAAATACTGGGGTGCAAGGGAGCAAAAAAGATAAATAAATAAATACAGTAGGGGATGAGGTAATTGTTTGGGCTATTTATAGATGGGCTATGTATAGGTGCAGTGATCTGTGAGCTGCTCTGACAGCTGGTGCTTAAAGCTGGTGAGGGAGATAAGTGTTTCCAGTTTCAGAGATTTTTGTAGTTCTATCCAGTCATTGGCAGCAGAGAACTGAAAGGAGAGGAGAGGCGGCCAAAGGAGGAATTGGCCCTGGGGGTGACCAGTGAAATACACCTGCTGGTGCGCGTGCTACGGGTGGGTGCTGCTATGGTGACCAGCGAGCTGAGATAATGCGGAACTTTACCTAGCAGGGTCTTGTAGATGACCTGGAACCAGTGGGTTTGGCGACGAGTATAAAGCGAGGGCCAGCCAACGAGAGCGTACAGGTCGCAGTGGTGGGTAGTATATGGGGCTTTGGTGACAAAACGGATGGCACTGTGATAGACTGCATCCAATTTGTTGAGTAGGGTGTTGGAGGCTATTTTGTAAATGACATCACCGAAGTCGAGGATCGGTAGGATGTTCAGTTTTACGAGGGCATGTTTGGCAGCATGAGTGAAGGATGCTTTGTTGCGAAATAGGAAGCCAATTCTAGATTTAATTTTGGATTGGAGATGTTTGATGTTAGTCTGGAAGGAGAGTTTACAGTCTAACCAGACACCTAGGTATTTGTAGTTGTCCACATATTCTAAGTCAGCACCGTCCAGAGTAGTGATGCTGGGTGGGCGGGCAGGTGCAGGCAGCGATCGGTTGAAGAGCATGCATTTAGTTTTACTTGTATTTAGGAGCAGTTGGAGGCCACAGAAGGAGAGTTGTATGGCATTGAAGCTCGTCTGGAGGGTAGTTAACACAGTGTCCAAAGAAGGGCCAGAAGTATACAGAATGGGGTCGTCTGCGTAGAGGTGGATCAGAGACTCATCAGCAGCAAGAGCGACATCATTGATGTATACAGAGATAAGAGTTGGCCCAACAATTGAACCCTGTGGCACCCCCATAGACTGCCAGAGTCCCAGACAACAGGCCCTCCGATTTGACACACTGAACTCTATCGGAAAAGTAGTTGGTGAACCAGGCGAGGCAATCATTTGAGAAACCGAGGCTGTTGAGTTTGCTGATGAGGATGTGGTGATTGACAGAGTCGAAAGCCTTGGACAGGTCAATGAATACGGCTGCACAGTATTGTTTCTTATCGATGGCGGTTAAGATATCGTTTAGGACCTGGCTGAGGTGCACCCATGACCAGCTCTGAAACCAGATTGCATAGTGGAGAAGGTACAGTGGGATTCGAAATGGTCGGTCATCTGTTTGTTAACCTGGCTTTCGAAGACCTTAGAAAGGCAGGGTAGGATAGATATAGGTCTGTAGCAGTTTGGGTCAAGAGTCCCCCTCCCCTTTGAATAGGGGGATGACCACAGCTGCTTTCCAATCTTTGGGATTCTCAGACAACACGAAAGAGAGGTTGAACAGGCTAGTAATAGGGGTGGCAACAATTTTGGCAGATCATTTTAGAAAGAAAGGGTCCAGATTGTCTAGCCTGGCTGATTTGTAGGGGTCCAGATTTTCCAGCCCTTTCAGAACATCAGCTGACTGGATTTGGGAGAAGGAGAAATGGGGAAGGCTTGGGCGAGTTGCTGTGGGGGGTGCAGTGCTGTTGACCAGGGTAGGGGTAGCCAGGTGGAAAGCATTGCCAGCCGTAGAAAAATGCTTATTGAAATTCTCAATTATAATGGATTTATCGGTGGTGACAGAGTTTCCTATCCTCAGTGCATTGGGCAGCTGGGAGGAGGTGCTCTTATTCTCCATGGACTTTACAGTGTCCCAGAACATTTTTGAGTTTGTGTTGCAGGAAGCAAATTTGTGCTTGAAAAAGCTAGCCTTGGCTTTTCTAACTGCCTGTGTATATTGGTTTCTAACTTCCCTGAAAAGTTGCATATCACGGGGGCTGTTCGATGCTAATGCAGAACGCCACAGGATGTTTTTGTGCTGGTTAAGGGCAGTCAGGTCTGGAGAGAACCAAGGGCTATATCTGTTCCTGGTTCTAAATTTCTTGAATGGGGCATGCTTATTGAAGATGGTGAGGAAGGCATTTTTAAAGAATAACCAGGCATCCTCTACTGACGGGATGAGGTCAATATCCTTCCAGGATACCCGGGCCAGGTCGATTAGAAAGGCCTGCTCGCTGAAGTGTTTCAGGGAGCGTTTGACAGTGATGAGTGGAGGTTGTTTGACCGCTGACCCATTATGGATACAGGCAATGAGGCAGTGATCGCTGAGATCTTGGTTGAAAACAGCAGAGGTGTATTTAGAGGGCAAGTTGGTTAGGATGATATCTATGAGGGTGCCCGTGTTTACGGCTTTGGGGTTGTGCCTGGTAGGTTCATTGATCATTTGTGTGAGATTGAGGGCAACAAGCTTAGATTGTAGAATGGATATACATTAGCCCATACTGGAATATACAGCTACATATACACTAGCCCATACTGGAATATACAACTACATATACAGGAATACACACTTCTAAGCCCCCAGGAATGTCTGGTCGTCTGTCTTGTCTATAGGAGTCTGAGAGGGAGAAGACATAATTTCCGTCTGAGGACATAGATTCTAGAAGGTAGTGATACAGTGATACAGGTTTAGAGGCAGATACAGTGCTTTTATGAGAAACCATCAATCTCTGTTACTACATGTTCCACTGTATGGGTGACAAGTGACAGGTGATTGGAATGTTGCACCCCCACCCACAACACACACGCTATTTCTACTCTGTGTCCTTATCTCTCTCACAGACTAACGCCACTCTGCAAAGAAATCTGCACTCATTTGCTCTGTATGTTCTGTCTGTATATTCTATGTCTGTATGTTCCATGTCTGTATGTTCCATGTCTGTATGTTCCATGTCTGTATGTTCCATGTCTGTATGTTCCATGTCTGTATGTTCCATGTCTGTATGTTCCATGTCTGTATGTTCCATGTCTGTATGTACCATGTCTGTATGTACCATGTCTGTATGTTGTGTTTTTAACATGTATCACATGTACACACTGCAACCACACATGGGCAATGGCATACATGCATTATGAACATTGCCACTAATCAAGCAAATGTAGTTTGTTATTCAGATTACGTCTGCTCACCTCTACAGGCAACCCCACCGCCTCTCTCCAATGCACAAGTCTCTCTCTCACTCTCCCTTCCTCCCACCACATTCCCCTGTTGAATGCCATCCAAGAAATGTGCCTTTTTATTATTAGATTTCATATTTTTACTCGGTATCTCATCACTTCACTCGCTGAATGTCTTTGGAGGGAGGGAGGAATGTGCTGTATATCTGTGTGTATGGAGGGAGGGAGGGAGGGAGGGAGGGAGGGAGGGAGGGAGGGAGGGAGGGAGGGGAGGGAGGGAGGGAGGGGTGTGTACATGTCCTGTTCCATCCTGTACCTCCCCCTGCCCCTCCCACTGTCCTGTTCCATCCTGTACCTCCCCCTGCCCCTCCCACTGTCCTGTTCCATCCTGTACCTCCCCCTGCCCCTCCCACTGTCCTGTTCCATCCTGTACCTCCCCCTGCCCCTCCCACTGTCCTGTTCCATCCAGTACCTCCCCCTGCCCCTCCCACTGTCCTGTTCCATCCTGTACCTCCCCCTGCTCTCCCACTGTCCTGTTCCATCCTGTACCTCCCCCTGCCCCTCCCACTGTCCTGTTCCATCCAGTACCTCCCCCTGCCCCTCCCACTGTCCTGTTCCATCCAGTACCTCCCCCTGCCCCTCCCACTGTCCTGTTCCATCCAGTACCTCCCCCTGCCCCTCCCACTGTCCTGTTCCATCCAGTACCTCCCCTGCCCCTCCCACTGTCCTGTTCCATCCAGTACCTCCCCCTGCCCCTCCCACTGTCCTGTTCCATCCAGTGCCGAAGGTTTTCAACCCCCCTTCACCGGCCCACATACTTCACTTCCTGTTGAAATCAGAACGAGGGAGAGCTCAGTTTTTTTTTTTTTTAAGTGTATTGGAAAGTTTCTTTGTAGCTAGATAACTTTTTTGTTTGGATCCCGTGACGCAGTTGGCATCAGTTGCTGGGACTTCTAGTCTCTTTCCAGTTATCCTGTCGACCAAGACCGGGTCTGAGAAGCTATTTGACATAGCAGCTAGCCTAACTGCTAGCTAGCTGCCTGTCAAGCTAGCGAGGTTTTCTTGAGGGCTTGAACACAGCCCACAACGTGGTTAGCCATTGTGGCTGGGACCGCATATTGTCCCGGGTTTGTCGCTGTCGGGATCCCTGCTGTTTGTTGTTTTTAATCTTCCCTGTGACCTGCCATGTCTGGAACTGTGAGGAGTAACAGCATAACCTACGTTGCTAGCTACCATGACAAAGACCAAAGCCAGCAGGACTACCGTTGAGGACAGTGGTGCCTCTCTATCACAATTGAAGGATCTTTAAAATTAACAAAAAGAGTTAAACAAGCAGTTGTTACAACAATAAAATAGCTTCAAGTGTTTTGTACAAATACTGGTGGATTCAACTAATAAAAGAATAGACATCCTGACCAGAGAGATCCAGGACCTGAAGAACAGTTTGCAGAACTCCCAGGGTCAGCTCGATTATTTGAAACAGGAAAACGGCAAGATGACAACAATCTTTAAGTCATTGAGAGAGGACATAATTTCTGTGTGTGAATCCATGATAACAATGACGGATAAATCAGACTCGAGGGACAATCAAGGCGGAACAACATGGTTGTGGATGGAATTGCAGAATCTCCACATGACACCTGGACGGAGTCTGAGGACAAAGTGAGGGAAATTATCTCTGAGAAATTGAAGATGGACCACAGGGAGACTGAGGTGGAGTGTGACAAGAGGACTGGAAAACCCACCACTAGCCCAGGTGACAGGCCCAGGTGACAGGCCCAGGCTGATAGTGGTCAAGTTCCTGAGGTTCAAGGACAAGGTAGCTGTTCTGGAAAGAGCCAAGAACTTGAGAGGAACGTATATCTTCCTCAACAAGGTCTATCCTGAAGCTGTGCGCCAGAAGAGGAAATTACTTTTCCCAACCATGAAAGCTGCCAGAGCGCGTGGGGACATTCCTTACATCCGCTATGACAGGCTCATTGTCCACCCTCCCTCCCAGAAGACTAGAAGGGATGAGAGCCAAGCTTATGAGTTTGTAGCTTCAACCCCATAGCACACACAAACACACACACACACACCAATTGATTAATGGACTGCTGAATGTATATTTTTTTTTATCTTGCTCTGTTTGCTCTTTTTCATGTGATGTCTATCTCTAATAAACTAACCTGGAAAGGGCTGAAAATAGCCCATGTTAATAAATGTAGCCTTACAAATAAGGTTCATGAAATTAATAACTTGCTAACATCAGATAACATTCATATATTAGCCATTTCTGAGACTCACTTAGATAATTCATTTGATGATACAGCAGTAGCACTACAAGGATATAACCTCTTTAGAAGAGACAGGAATGCATATGGGGGAGGTGTTGCTGTATATATATTCAGAGCCATATCCCTGTACTTTTTTACATGTATGTCACACCCTGACCTGAGAGAGAGGGTTTGTTTCTCTATGTGGTTAGGTCAGGGTGTGGGGTGGGCATTCTATGTTTTTGTATTTCTTTGTGTTGGGCCGAGTATGGTTCCTAACCAGAGGCAGCTGTCTATCGTTGTCTCTGATTAGGAACCATACTTAGGCAGCCTGTTTTTCCTTTGAGTTTTGTGGGTAGTTGCTTTCTGTTTAGTTGTAAGTACCTGACAGAACTGTCGGCTGTCATTTTTGTTTCATTTGTAAAGTGTTCATTTTTGCATTAAAACCTCTTGACGGTCGCCTAGGATAGGGGGCGCTACAGCGATTTTTGAAAAAAATGTGTGCCCATTTTAAACGGCCTCCTACTCAAACTCAGTGGCTAGAATATGCATATAATTAATACTTGTGGATAGAAAACACCCTAAAGTTTCTAAAACTGTTTGAATGGTGTCTGTGAGTATAACAGAACTCATATGGCAGTCAAAACCCCGAGACAGATCGTAAGAGGATGTGGAATTCTGAATTGCGGACTCAACTTCATCACTTTGCCTATAAATCACACCGTGAGCAATGGTTCATTGAGCACTTCCTATTGCTTCCACTAGATGTCCCCAGTCTTTACAAAGTGGTTTGAGTCTCCTACTGTGAAAACTGACAGAATGAGAGGCTGTGGAAAGTGGTCACATGAGGAGGGCCATCACCATTATGACGCCGGCTCCCCTGGCTACCCTCCCCTTTCGAAACGTTTAGAAAGACAATGCAATCGTCCCCCTTGAATCCTATTGGAGCTCTGGTTGAAAAAGGCCCTAAAGATTCATGTTATACAACGTTTGACATGTTTGAACGAACCTAAATGTAAAAAAAAATGCATTTTATTGAAAGAGGAGTCCCGCGGCCGACGGAACTTTTGGAGCAGCCTTCAGAACGCGCTAACAAGAACAAGCTATTGGGACGTAAAGGATTAACTTTTTCGAACGAAAATACATTTGTTGTGGACCTGGGATACCTGGAAGTGCCTTCTGATGAAGATAATCAAAGGTAAGGGATTATTGACAATAGTATACAAGAGTAGATTTGATATGCGATTGTTCCAAGATGGCGCTGACCTGTAACAGTAGCCTATTTTTCAGAGTATCGCATCCCCTTTTATCGCAAAGTGTGATTACCCAGTAAAGTTATTTTTAAATCTGGCATTACAGGTGCTTTCAAGAGATATTCATCTATAAATCTTAGATTGACAATATTACATTTTAAAAATGTTTTCGAATAGTAATTTAGTAAATTGTAGCGCTATTTCACCGGATGCATTTGAGGGAAAATAGTTAGTCAACGTCTGGCGCCGATGTAAAATGCTGTTTTTATATATAACTATGAACTTTATCGAACAAAAGAATGCATGTATTGTGTAACATGATGTCCTAGGAGTGTCATCTGATGAAGATTGTCAAAGGTTAGTGTTGCATTTAGCTATTTTTTGGTTATTTGTGATACATGTGGTTGGTCGGAAAATGGCTATGTGGCTACTTTACGATATACTCCTCTAACATAATCTAATGTTTTGCTTTTGCTGTAAAGCCTTTTTGAAATCGGACAACGTGGTTCGATTCAGAAGAGATGTATCTATAAAACGATATAACATAGTCCTATATTTGAAAAAATATATATATTAAATTTCGTTATGCTAATAGGGATAGGATTTTTCGCTGGATGTCCGTCCCGCATATGGGACGAGCCCGTCAAGAGGTTTTAAACGACAAGATGAACATATTCCATGCTGCACCTTGGTCTACTCATTCTGACGCCCGTGACAATGTATTTATTTAACCTTTAACACACACACACACACACACACACTGCCTCTGGAACACACACACACACACACACACACACATTGCCTCTGGAACACACACACACACACACACTGCCTCTGGAACACACACACACACTGCCTCTGGAACACACACACACACACAAACACACACACACACACACACACACACACACACACACACACACACACACACACACACACACACACACACACACACACACACACACACACACACACACAGCCTCTGGAACACACACACACTGTCTCTGGAACACACACACACACTGTCTCTGGAACACACACACACACACTGTCTCTGGAACACACACACACACACACACTGTCTCTGGAACACACACACACACTGTCTCTGGAACACACACACACACACTGTCTCTTGAACACACACACACTGCCTCTTGAAAACACACACACTGCCTCCTGAACACACACACACTGCCTCTTGAGCACACACACACTGCTTCTGGAACACACACACACTGCCTCTCTGACAGTCTGTGGAACATGGCTGTGTAGCGTACATACACCAGAGCTGTGTTAGAGTGATGAATGTGTCGAGGGTTTAAATCTCAACTAAAACATCTCCCTGAAGGAGTGAACATTAGCTAAACACTGTTAAAATGTTCAGCCGCCTAACGTTGACCACACATGAAGTGTAAAGACCTAGGCAGCCCTTGTCATTTACTTTAACCAGAACCTTTTTTACAAACTGTTATAAAAGTGAAATTAGTCAATAGGTGTTTTTCCTTCACTCTCTGCCATTAATAATGTATTTGTTCCAAATCTTGCTCTGGTAGATAAAGTTTATGTTGAGGGTAATTTTTTTAAATTATAATCATGAGTTGGAACCGGTTCAGGGAACAGAACAGAAAACCAGAAGAAAAAAAAGAATTCTTCGAGGAACAGAACCAGAACCGAGAACGAAAGTGAGCTATACTGTTCCAGAGCAGAACCATTATTTTAAAAGCATGGGAACCGGTTAATAACATGCTTTTAGTTTCTGGGGGGGGGGGGGCAAAGCCCTCACTGTCACTCAGAAACGTATTCCAGTGTCTGCCTGCTGGCTGAAAATATTTGCCATTGTGTGTAGGCTACCTAACCCTCCCCCTCACCCTGAAGCATGCATGGTCTACTGTAGCTACTGACGTTACAGGAGTGATTCAGAAATTAGGGAGAGATATTTTTTTATTAGAGAACAATGGATACACTTTTTCAATGCTAGTTAAGGATACTATATTTATCACGTTTCACTTTGGATTTATTAACTACAAAAAGGCAAGACGTTATTTTCTGGTGCTGCTCTGCACACAAGCTTGTTAGCTAGCTCTGGTCTAGCTCTCGAAAACTCTAGGTGGCATTATGTGTAATGGAACTGAGAGTCATGATCAAGGGCTAGCTCTGGTTCAACGTTAGTTAAGCCAACTCTCTGAAGTTCAAAGACATTCAAAGTTACTTCATAGAAGCCACTTCTCCATAGGTATAATTCTGTGGGCCTAATTCAGATAATGCATGTCATAACAACAAGATGCCCAGCGCTTCATGCCCAGCCCTCTCCTTACCCGCAAAATTTCCGTAAAATGTAAAATGTCGCACACTTACACTTGTCTGTCCAATGCATATACATAGCTTGCTCGCTCAATAGCAAGCTTCTCTATCCATTAATGAAGTAATTTAATGTTGAGCTAAATTAAAAAATGTATATATTTCAGAGGTTTAAAAAGGAACAGAAAGTAACAATATAAACCGTTACTTTTTTGGGGTTCGAATCAGTTCAGAACTTTATTTTGCTGGTTGGAACAGTGAAATGTAACAAATAAAATAGGTTCTGTTCAGAATCAAAACGATGTAAAAATTATTTCAGTTCTAGCCCCTGATTACAATGCAATCAGCTGAAAAAGTTAAGCTTTTTTCTTTACTTCCCAGTAAAGAAAAGCAGATCTAAATGTCAGCCGTATTCTGGAGCTCTGGATAAGTGGTCTGTAAGGAGGTATTTTCTCCAATCAGCTGAAAAAGTTACACTTTTTCAGCTGATAAATAATTCATCCACCTGACAGGTGGGGCATTTCAAGAAGCTTATTCAACAGAATGATCAGTACACAGGCACACCTTGTGCTGGTGACAATAAAAAGCCACTCTAAAAAGTTTGGAGGGAGTGTGTAATTGGAATGCTGACTGCAGGAATATCCATCAGAGCGTTTACCAGAGAATTGAATGTTCATTTCTCTACTATAAGCCACCTCTAAATTTGGCAGTACATCTGTGATGGAACATTTTATCATGTGAAGAGACAGCCTTGAAAATGTTCATATTTTCTTAGTGTCATAAATTAACCTTGGCTCCTGACTGTGTTGGGGGGGAGGAGGGGGGTCGGCATGACCCCATCCTTAGGACCATCTGGCAGAACGCCCAGAATATGTTCTATAAGTTAAGATAGGCGACGATGCCAAACACATACAGGAACCAACTGTATGTAACTTGTCTGTGTAAGCAGTATATAAGAGATCTAACGGGACTGAGTTCACTTCAGACCGGTACTTTATGCATCTAAAGTTTGACTGTGACCTCTCCAGCTTGCTGTTAATAAACAATGATTCATTTAAGATTGACTTTGATTGTCCCAAGTGTAGAATTTACACAACAATTTGGCATCAACGAACAGGATGATTGATTCTGCCTGCGGTGCTTTCAAGTGACAGTCTGCGAGGAAAACCAGTGGCGCATTTCATGAAGCGTAAGGGAAATTCCCATCAGACCAAAAGAGGAAGAGGACCCGCTCAGACCAGACCCTTACTGTGAGCTGCCCAAGAGGAGACACATCATCCGCGAACAATTGAGGGACATGTCTTCCTAACTTCAGTAAGTTAATTTAAATGAATTTGTAGAAAAATGTTTAAATAACATGATAAAACCAATAAAAGTAAAGCGAGTAACACATAAAAAGGTACCCATAGTCTTATAAGAGAAATCTATTTACTAGTCTAATGAGAAGACTAGAGCGAGAGTGTAATGGTACTATGGAAAGCTCCGCTGACAGCTGTCTGTTGGCATTTATAAGAAAAGTGTCTATGTGGTCTGCAGCCACTACTAATAGCACGTGGTGTTATTATATATGTATGTGAAAGATACTTCCTATGCACCATATGTTAGGACAGAGTCATTGAAGATGCACATCGGGTAACAAAGGAGATTATGGAATGTGGTTGAGAATAGTACTAAGTGAATGAAGATATGAAAGTTGTGTGAGTGTGGAAAGGATTGGATATTAAGATGATTGAAATTTGGATAATAAGAGATTTGAAATGTACCTATTTAGTACTGAGTGAATGAGAGCTGTCAGGGCACTAGCTCTGGTGTGGAAGAGGTCTGAATGAATACCCAAACCAGTTATGTATGAGCTGAGTTTTCCAGTTCTGTGTGAGCTGAGTTTTTCGATCTCTAACATTATCTATGGTTCTGTTATCTAGAGGTTCCGTCCACCACCTCCTATTGTAGTCTGGGACTACTAGCACGAGGTGTTATTGAGCACGGGATATTTTATATGTATAGGAAGTAGTGGCAAGAACCATTGAAGATACATATGGTGCATAGGATGTAACGATAGAAAAGTCTACGTGGTCTGCACCACTTATAATAGCACAAGGTGTTATTGTAGGCGTTTAGAATCGTTGAAGATGCACATTGGGTGGTGTGGATGTAAATACCGAAGTCCACCACCGCCCGTCAGATCTACAGGTAGAGGATAACATGTCTCAAGATCTCAATCGAGGGTAATGTCTCAGAGGATAACATGTCTCATTAGTAATGAGGATAACATGATAACATGTCTCATTAGTAAAGAGGATAACATGAAAACATGTCTCATTAGAGGATAACATGTCTCATTAGTAACAAGGATAACATAACATGTTTCATTAGAGGATAACATGTCTCATTAGAGGATAACATGTCTCATTAGTAACAAGGATAACATGATAACATGTCTCATTAGAGGATGACATGTCTCATTGGTAATGAGGATAACATGTCTCAGAGGGTAACATGACTCATTAGAGATAATGAGGATAACACGTCTCATCAGTGGAGTTTGATGGTATAACGTTATTATGTATGAGGAGATATGAAAGGAGAAAGTACTATTCCCGAATATGCTGTTACTAGAGAACACTAGAGTAAATATTTAAACGCTTGTATGAATAGAACACTAGTGTAAAGGAAGTATAATGGGTTACTAGAGAACACTAGTGTAAAGGAAGTATAATGGGTTATTAGAGATAAAGTAGCCTTTGAAGAGTATAATGGGTTACTAGAGATTTGATGAAGTAACAATAGAAAAAATTATAATAGTATACAACTTGAACACCCACACATAGACGTGGGTAAGTGGTATAAAAAGTATTAAGAGAAATGAATAGTATAATGGGTTACTATATTTGATAAAGTAACAATGTATGAATGTATAATGGGTTACTAGAATTGAACTAGAGTTGAAATTGCTAGGTAACCCGCCATCTATGTAACTTGCTAGGTAACCCGCCATCTACAGGGGACTGATAGACAGTGCCAGCACAGTTTTAATGCATGTTGATCCCAGAAAGTGTCTATCTTCCATTCTGAATTGGCCGATGCATTTCATAAATTCAGCGCATTACATATGAATCAAAAAAAAAATAGACATTTAATACATGTGAATCAGAAATTGATTGTCCAACAGAAATAGAATAAGATTGAAGACTAAAATGAAAACAATGCCTTCCAATACAAAGAAAGTTCTCATGTTTGTTTTGTTTTTAAGCCTTGCAATAGGGGGGAAAGTGGAACATTGTTTGGGAGTGATCCGTGTGTATTAGCAGTAGTGATTGAGAAGGTCTAACTATTGGGAAGAAGGGTCCTAGTTGAAGGAAACAGATATGGAGACTAGTGAAAGTAACAACATGAATGGAAATATTAGTGGCTTTCAGATAGCACTCAATAATGCAATATCTTAGTATTTTGAAGATGTAAATGTTTCATACAAGGTCACATGACGAACAGAGGGACTGAGCATTGGAACTGATATTAAATTAGAGATAAGTTTGGTGTGGAATAATAGATTGCAGCAAGTACTCATTGAACTCAAACAGACACCATTTGATGTCGACATCCACTGGCTATGCTAACTGTGATGTCGACATCCACTGGCTACGCTAACTGTGATGTCGACATCCACTGGCTATGCTAACTGTCTTTCTTTGATCTATGTTGCTTCTTCTGACTCACCATTATTATTATGTTGTTATTCCACCCAGGGTTGTGTTGTAATGTGTTGCAGGGTAGCTGAGACTATTACCATAGTATTTTATAATCTATCATATTCAAACCAGAGAGGAATCCTAAGATGAAAGACAACAGAGGGCCCAGATGTTTTAAGTACTTTGTAAAGTATAGAAGTCTTTATAAAGTTGCATGGATTTAAATCAGTGGAGGCTGGTGGCTGGAGCTATAGGAGAATGGGCTTTGTGTACTGGCTGGAATGGAATTCATGGAACGGAGTCAAACATGTGCTTTCCATATGTTTGATGTGTTTGATACCGTTCCATTTATTTCATTCCAGCCATTACAATGAGCCTGTCCTCTTATAGCTCCTCCCACCACCATCCACTGATTTAGATAGAAGAATTCCCCAGACTACCATTGACAACATGTCTTGATACTACTCTGTAGCATACATATTCAATGGCTCTGTAGCCCATATTAAACATCTGATGAAAATAGGTTATAGGAGTCTGTGTATTCTCTGCTGCTGTTGTAACTCTCCACTATTACTCTGTGCTATACAGATCTATCTACCATAATACTACTTGTTACATATCAGTTTGGCCTTCATACGTCCTGTATGTCATCACTATGTCTGTTCTGCTGGACCTTAAGCTACATGAAGTCATGTGTGCTGTATCTGTGTGTGTGAACACTTTGCACTGGCTACAGGTCGACTGTGAGCACTTTGCCATGGTTACGGTTCAGGAAGAGGACATGGAGGAAAAGAGAGGAAGGAAGGAAAGGAGGGAGAGAAGGAAGATGAGAGAGAGGAAGGATAGGAAAGAGAGGAAGAGTTAAGGGTAGGAAGGAAAAGAAGAAGTGGAAAGGGAAGAAGGAGAGTGAAACTCTCTTCCTCCTATGTGCTGCGTCATGTGATTGTGGTTCCTGTGAAGCCACCAGATGCTTCTCCTGTCCTCTCTCCTCCTCTCCTGTCCTCTCCTGTCCTCTCCTGTCCTCTCTCCTCAACTCCTGTCCTCTCCCCTCCTCTCCTGTCCTCTCCTCTCCTCTCCCCTCCCGTCCTCTCCCCTCCTCTCCCGTCCTCTCCTTTTCTCTCCTCTCCTCTCCCATCCTCTCCCGTCCTCTCCTGTCCTCTATGACCTCTCCCCTCCTCTCCCGTCCTCTCCTTTTCTCTCCTCTCCTCTCCAATCCTCTCCCGTCCTCTATGACCTCTCCTGCCTCCTCTCCCGTCCTCTCCTTTTCTCTCCTCTCCTCTCCCATCCTCTCCCGTCCTCTATGACCTCTCCTCTCCTCTCCCCTCCTCTCCTCTCCCCTCCTCTCCTCTCCCCTCCTCTCCTCTCCTCTCCTCTCTGTTCTCTGAAACCCCACAAAACTAGAGCACACACACAAAGGGTGAATGGGCAGAGGGACACACGTCACTAAGAATGTAATCTTTATAATGCCAAGGTGTAAATATGGAATATTGTGTCAGTTATAAAGAATCAGGTGACAAAAACTATACAATGGACCAGACCGGGGTTCAAATAGTATTGTTCCGTGCTGTGATTGAGTTTACCTGGATCAATGGAGCCAATGGAATAGTTACAAAAGTGCAAACCCTTCCAATCTGACACCCCAGACAAGGTCAAGCAAATGCCCAGTACTTAAAATTATATTTGACCACAGGTCTGAAATGGACCAAAACAGGACTGGCACAAACAAGCAACCACCCAGCTCTAACTGTCCTCCACACATCCATCCATGGACTATGAAGCCATGCATTTCTGCCCTCTCCTGAGGGAGGGCTAAGATAATATTTGTCTGCATTAGCTTCGCCAGCACAATCCGTGTAAGTACAGCCATAACATATAAACATCGCTGACAGCTTCCTCCTCTGTCTCTCTCACACACACACACACACACACACACACACACACACACACACACACACACACGCATAAACACACACACACACACACACACACACACACACACACACACACACACACACACACACACACACACACACACACACACACACACACACACACACACACACACACACACACACGCATAAACACACACACACATAAACTCGCACACACACACCAAACAAACGTCATGTTCTGCTCTGCACAGGACTTAGTGGTTTGGTTTCAGCCACATGGTAGTACGGTAGACAGCCACCCACCCCACACACCCTAATCCTCCATCCAGCTACAAAGCTCCTTTTGTTCGGTTGCACTCAAGGAAAATGGGAATGCATACAAACCTTCTCGGATCTAAGTCAACCAAGAATGGCTGCCTGCAACCAATAGTGGGATTTTCCTCAACATTTTCCCACATCTGGAAACAGTTGGCCACACATCCTCACTACTCTGGCACACACAAACACATGCTGGCACGCAAACACAAACACACTGATTCCAACTTTCCTATATGGTACATTAACCGGGTTAACTAGGCTCCGATCCTCCCATTGGTCAGATTAGGTCCTCTATCGTCCTATCAGTGCTAACACTGCAGATACAGGGAGGTAGTTCATTACCTGCTAACCACCAAGCTTCAGGAAGCTTCGGGTGACTCCCATCTGATTACACACCTGCTCATTATGTAAAAGGAGGTCAGATATATGTATTTTGGGTACACTTACAAGCAGGGATGTAATGGAGGGTAAACACGCAAACGTAGTACAAGACGTGCACACAAGACAAGTGGGTGGCAGAAATTAAATCCTAAGAATATTCTAGTATTTCTCAACAGGCCAGGCATACTTTATGAGGTGATTGTTTGGTCAACCAACTTGCTTTTTAATGTCACTGAAAGGACACCTGAAACCCTACCGCCCTGGGCATTGGAACAAGGAGCAGACCAGAACATGGACATTTGTTTCCCAGGTGGGGTCAAATGGTTGGATGGAGCTAGACAGTTTAGGTGAGGCCACTGTTTGGCCTGGCAATTGTCTATAACACTGTGTGCCATAGACAACTGCCAGGCGACACAGAGACTGACTTCAAAGGACAGAGACAGTCTGTCAGGTCTCACCTGTTCTGTCTCGTCCTTCTTTCCTCTCCAGGTTGTCTTGGGAGGAGGACCCCTGCTCCCAGTCCTCTAGCCCAGCCGGTTTCCACTGTGCTGGACCTGAACCTGAACCTGCTAACCCCTCTTCTTCCCTTGGCTCACTGTGGGCTCTGCTGCTACATCACTGTTCTCTGCAAACTGGACATGGAGAGACACAGTCAGGATTATCCCTAATAAAGAAGACTCAACAACTAGCCTGGTGACAGATGGTGTCATGCCAACATTTGACAACCATCATAGGAGTTGGCTGTGCAGAACAAACAGATCTGGGACCAGGCTAGAAAATAATTGCAAGACTGTAAAAATGTGTACATTGAGATTTTACTGTTACCTGTCAATCGACGATGGTAAGACTGTACAAAGTGCTTTAAAACACATATCCCTATTCTATACAGAACTTTGTTGAACCTAGGGAAAGTATTTTCTAAGGCACATTCTTATTGGTCCTGGCAGAGCCTACTGAAGGTTAATGGAGATGGACACAATGAGGTATCACTCCTCTTCAGCGAGTGAGAGAAAAGAGGATGAGTGAGAAAAGGGCAGCGAGAGAAGGGTAGAGCGATACAGCGAGAGGAGGAGAGAGAAAGAGGGAGATCGAAGGGGAGAGACAGAAGGAGAGAGAGGAAAAGAGAGAGTGAGAGGGAAAGAGAGAGAGGGATCATAATCATGTAGTCAGTCACTACACCCGCGAGAAAAGAACAAGAGGAGAGAGGGAGGAGAGGAGGGAGAGAGAGAAAGAGGGAGGGGAAGAGAGAGGGATCATAATTACTGATGTATTTTTTTGTACCATCTCTAGGGGAGGAAATAATTTATCTGAATAGATAGATAGCCACTTTGTGTTAGGAGAGGAAGCCCCTGGTCTCTGCTGTCCCTGTTGCCTCGTGCTCTGTTCACAATCTGATGAAGGAAACTTGCTGTCCCTGTTGCCTCGTGCTCTGTTCACAATGTGATGAAGGAAACTTGCTGTCCCTGTTGCCTCGTGCTCTGTTCACAATCTGATGAAGGCAACTTGCTGTCCCTGTTGCCTCGCGCTCTGTTCACAATCTGATGAAGGAAACTTGCTGTCCAAACCTTGCTTAATTGTTATTAAATGGAAAGTCACCTTAATATTTTTGACAACATTTACATCACCACATTCCTAAAGAAAATGATGTACTTTTTACTCAATACGTTTTCCATGACACCCCAAAGTACTTGTTACATTTTGAATGCTTAGCAGGACACAAAAATTGTCTAATTCACACTCTTATCAAGAGAATCAAATCAAATCAAATCAAATTTATTTTTATATAGCCCTTCGTACATCAGCTGATATTCTCAAAGTGCTGTACAGAAACCCAGCCTAAAACCCCAAACAGCAAGCAAAGCATGTGAAAGAAGCACGGTGGCTAGGAAAAACTCCCTAGGAAAAACTCCCTAGAAAGGCCAAAAACCTAGGAAGAAACCTAGAGAGGAACCAGGCTATGAGGGGTGGCCAGTCCTCTTCTGGCTGTGCAGGGTGGATATTAAAACAGAACATGGTCAAAATGTTAAAATGTTAAAATGTTCATAAATGACCAGCATGGTCAAATAATAATAATCATAGTAGTTGTCGAGGGTGCAACAAGCACGTCCGGTGAACAGGTCAGGGTTCCATAGCCGCAGGCAGAACAGTTGAAACTGGAGCAGCAACACAGCCAGGTGGACTGGGGACAGCAAGGAGTCATCATACAAGGTAGTCCTGAGGCATGGTCCTAGGGCTCAGGTCCTCCGAGAGAAAGACAGAAAGAGAGAAAGAGAGAATTAGAGAGAGCATATTTAAATACACACAGGACACCGGATAAGACAAGAGAAATACTCCAGATGTAACAGACTGACCCTAGCCCCCCGACACATAAACTACTGCAGCATAAATACTGGAGGCTGAGACAGGAGGGATCAGAAGACACTGTGGCCCCATCCGATGATACCCCCGGACAGGGCCAAACAGGCAGGATATAACCCCACCCACTTTGCCAAAGCACAGCCCCCACACCACTAGAGGGATGTCTCCAACCACCAACTTACCGTCCTAAGACAAGGCCGAGTATAGCCCACAACGATCTCCGCCATGGCACAACCCAAGGGGGGGGGGGGGCGCCAACCCAGACAGGAAGACCACGTCAGTGACTCAACCCACTCAAGTGACGCACCCCTCCCATGGACGGCATGGAAGAACACCAGTAGGCCAGTGACTCAGCCTCTGTAAAAGGGTTAGAGGCAGAGAATCCCAGTGGAAAGAGGGGAACCGGCAAGGCAGAGACAGCAAGGGCGGTTCGTTGCTCCAGCCTTTCCGTTCACCTTCACACTCCTGGGCCAGACTATACTTAATCATAGGACCTACTGAAGTAGAGCATTGCAGTAGTCCAGCCTAGAAGTAACAAAAGCATGGATTAATTTTTCTGCGTCATTTTTGGACAGAAAATTTCTGATTTTTGCAATGTTACGTAGATGGAAAAAAGCTGTCCTTGAAACAGTCTTGATATGTTCTTCAAAAGAGAGATCAGGGTCCAGAGTAACGCCGAGGTCCTTCACAGTTTTATTTGAGACGACTGTACAACCATCCAGATTAATTGTCAGATTCAACAGAAGATCTCTTTGTTTCTTGGGACCTAGAACAAGCATCTCTGTTTTGTCCGAGTTTAAAAGTAGAAAGTTTGCAGCCATCCACTTCTTTATGTCTGAAACACAGGCTTCTAGCGAGGGCAATTTTGGGGCTTCACCATGTTTCATTGAAATGTACAGCTGTGTGTCGTCTGCATAGCAGTGAAATTTAACATTATGTTTTCGAATGACATCCCCAAGAGGTAAAATATATAGTGAAAACAATAGTGGTCCTAAAACGGAACCTTGAGGAACACCGAAATTTACAATTGATTTGTCAGAGGACAAACCATTCACAGAGACAAACTGATATCTTTCCGACAGATAAGATCTAAACCAGGCCAGAACTTGTCCATGTAGACCAATTTGGGTTTCCAATCTCTCCAAAAGAATGTGGTGATCGATGGTATCAAAAGCGGCACTAAGATCTAGGAGCACGAGGACAGATGCATAGCCTCGGTCTGACGTCATTAAAAGGTCATTTACCACCTTCACAAGTGCAGTCTCAGTGCTATGATGGGGTCTAAAACCAGACTGAAGCGTTTCGTATACATTGTTTGTCTTCAGGAAGGCAGTCAGTTGCTGTGCAACAGCTTTTTCTAAAATTTTGGAGAGGAATGGAAGATTCGATATAGGCCGATAGTTTTTTATAATTTCTGGATCAAGATTCGGCTTTTTCAAGAGAGGCTTTATTACTGCCACTTTTAGTGAGCTTGGTACACATCCGGTGGATAGAGAGCCGTTTATTATGTTCAACATAGGAGGGCCAAGCACAGGAAGCAGCTCTTTCAGTAGTTTAGTTGGAATAGGGTCCAGTATGCAGCTTGAGGGTTTGGAGGCCATGATTATTTTCATCATTGCGTCAAGAGATATAGTACTAAAACACTTTAGTATCTCCCTTGATCCTAGGTCCTGGCAGAGTTGTGCAGACTCAGGACAATGGAGCTTTGGAGGAATACCCAGATTTAAAGAGGAGTCTGTAATTTGCTTTCTAATGATCATGATCTTTTCCTCAAAGAAGTTCATAAATTTATTACTGCTGAAGTGAAAGCCATCCTCCATTTGCGAAGGCTGCTTTTTAGTTAGCTTTGCGACAGTATCAAAAAGAAATTTCGGATTGTTCTTATTTTCCTCAATTAAGTTGGAAAAATAGGATGATCGAGCAGCAGTAAGGGCTCTTCGATACTGCACGGTACTGTCTTTCCAAGCTAGTCGGAAGACTTCCAGTTTGGTGTGGCGCCATTTCCGTTCCAATTTTCTGGAAGCTTGCTTCAGAGCTCGTGTATTTTCTGTATACCAGGGAGCTAGTTTCTTATGACAGATGTTTTTAGTTTTTAGGGGTGCAACTGCATCTAGGGTATTGCGCAAGGTTAAATTGAGTTCCTCGGTTAGGTGGTTAACTGATTTTTGTCCTCTGACGTCCTTGGGTAGGCAGAGGCAGTCTGGAAGGGCATCAAGGAATCTTTGGGTTGTCTGAGAATTTATAGCACGACTTTTAATGCTCCTTGGTTGGGGTCTGAGCAGATTATTTGTTGCAATTGCAAACGTAATAAAATGGTGGTCCGATAGTCCAGGATTATGAGGAAAAACATTTAGATCCACAACATTTATTCCATGGGACAAAACTAGGTCCAGAGTATGACTGTGGCAGTGAGTAGGTCCAGAGACATGTTGGACAAAACCCACTGAGTCGATGATGGCTCCGAAAGCCTTTTGGAGTGGGTCTGTGGACTTTTCCATGTGAATGTTAAAGTCACCAAAAATTAGAATATTATCTGCTATGACTACAAGATCCGATAGGAATTCAGGGAACTCAGTGAGGAACACTGCATATGGCCCAGGAGGCCTATAAACAGTAGCTATAAAAAGTGAGTGAGTAGGCTGCATAGATTTCATGACTAGAAGCTCAAAAGACGAAAACGTCATTGTTGTTTTTTTTTTTGTAAATTGAAATTTGCTATCGTAAATGTTAGCAACACCTCCGCCTTTGCCGGATGCACGGGGGGTATGGTCACTAATGTAACCTGGGGGTGAGGCCTCATTTAACACAGTAAATTCATCAGGCTTAAGCCATGTTTCAGTCAGGCCAATCACATCAAGATTATTATCAGTGATTAGTTCATTGACTATAACTGCCTTGGAAGTGAGGGATCTAACATTAAGTAACCCAATTTTGAGATGTGAGGTATCACAATCTCTTTCAATAATGGCAGGAATGGAGGAGGTCTTTATACTAGTGAGATTGCTAAAGCGAACACCGCCATTTTTAATTTTGCCCAACCTAGATCGAGGCACAGACACGGTCTCAATGGGGGAAGCTGAGCTGACTACACTGACTGTGCTAGTGGCAGACTCCACTAAGCTGGCAGGCTGGCTAACAGCCTGCTGCCTGGCCTGCACCCTATTTCATTGTGGAGCTAGAGGAGTTAGAGCCCTGTCTATGTTCGTAGATAAGATGAGAGCACCCCTCCAGCTAGGATGGAGTCCGTCACTCCTCAACAGGCCAGGCTTGGTCCTGTTTGTGGGTGAGTCCCAGAAAGAGGGCCAATTATCTACAAATTCTATCTTTTGGGAGGGGCAGAAAACAGTTTTCAACCAGCGATTGAGTTGTGAGACTCTGCTGTAGAGCTCATCACTCCCCCTAACTGGGAGGGGGCCAGAGACAATTAATCGATGCCGACACATCTTTCTAGCTGATTTACACGCTGAAGCTATGTTGCGCTTGGTGACCTCTGACTGTTTCATCCTAACATCGTTGGTGCCGACGTGGATAACAATATCTCTATACTCTCTACACTCGCCAGTTTTAGCTTTAGCCAGCACCGTCTTTAGATTAGCCTTAACGTCGGTAGCCCTGCCCCCTGGTAAACAGTGTATGATCGCTGGATGATTAGTTTTAAGTCTAATACTGCGGGTAATGGAGTCGCCAATGACTAGGGTTTTCAATTTGTCAGAGCTAATGGTGGGAGCCGTCGGCGTCTCAGACCCCACAACGGGAGGAGTAGAGACCAGAGAAGTCTCGGCCTCCGACTCCGACTCGCTTAATGGGGAGAACCGGTTGAAAGTTTCTGTCGGCTGAATAAGCGACACCGGTTGAGCATTCCTACAGCGTTTCCCTCCAGAAGCCATGAGAAAGATGTCCGGCTGCGGGGACCGTGCGAGGGGGTTTATACTAACGTTACTATCTGTACTTACTGGTGGCACAGACGCTGTTTCATCCTTTCCTACACTGAAATTACCCTTGCCTAACGATCGCGTCTGAAGCTGGGCTTGCAGCACAGCTATCCTTGCCGTAAGGCGATCGTTCTCCTGTATATTATAAGTACAACGACTGCAATTAGAAGGCATCATGTTAATGTTACTTAGCTTCGGCTGTTTGAAGTCCTGACGAACCATGTCCAGATAAAACCTCCGGGGATGAATGAAAAAAGTTGAGTGAGGAAAAAAGTTGAGTGAGGGAAAAAGTAAAAATATACGGTAATGAAAAAGTAAAAAACCGTCAGGTATCAAAGTAAGATCGGCAACAAAAACGCACAGCAGCGTAAACAAGTCTGCAAGTTGTGAATAGAATGTGTAACAAAACAAGCAAGACAAGCAAGACCTCATCCCTGCTCATCCCTACTGCCTCTCACTAAACACATGCTCTGTTTCTAAATTATGGCTGAGGTTGGAGCGTGCCCCTGGCTATCCGTAAATAAAATAAAAACCAGAAAATTATGCCATCTGGTTTGCTTTATATAAGAAATTTGAAGTTATTTATACTTTTACCTTCACTTTTGATACTTAAGTATATTTAAAAACAAATACTTTTAGACTTTTTCTCAAGTAATATTTTACTGGGTGACTTTCACTTTTACTTTAGTCATTTTCTGTTAAGGTATCTTTCATGCACCGGCAGAACAGAGACGCTACCTCGAGTAAGACAAGGGGTGGGAATGTGTGTCTATGTCATGTCCTGACCAGCAGATGGAGCTATTGTATTAGTTTTGGGGTCAGGACGTGGCAGTTTTTGTGTATGTGAATGATTGTGTTGTTGATTGGGACTTCCAATTGAAGGCAGGTGTGTTGAGTTGCCTTTGATTGGAAGTCCTATATAGGTGTGTGTGTTTTTCTTTGGGGTTGTGGGTGGTTGTTTTTGCACTGCGTTTAATAGCCTGCAGAACTGTTGCTGTTGTCACCTTTATTGTTTTGTCAAGTGGATGCTTTACTCCTTTTTTTTAATTAAATATGAGTATTCACATACCTGCTGCGCCTTGGTCTTCTCTCCATTACAACTTCTGTTACAGAACCACCCACCACCAAAGGACCAAGCAGCAGAAGAGGAGGAAGCCACGGGAGAAAAAAATGGAGGAATGGACATGGGAGGACGTCCTGGACGGCAAGGGAGCCTACACCTGGGTAGAGATCCTGGCCGGAAGGGATCGCCTCCCATGGGAACAGGTGGAGGCACTCAGGAGAGTGGAGGCAGCTGGACAGAGGAACCAACGGGAACGTTATGCTGGAACACGGTTGGGTAGGAAACCCGAGAGGCACCCCCAAGAATTTTTTTGGGGGGGGCACACGGGTAGCTTGGCCAGGGAAGAGCCGTAAGCCAGCTACCCGTGACTACAGGGAGGTGCGTATGAGGTGGAGGGCGCCATGTTACGCTGAGGTACGCACCGCCTCGCCAGTCCTAAGTCACCAGAGCTGCCCGCCAGTCCTAAGTCACCAGAGCTGCCCGCCAGTCGTAAGTCACCAGAGCTGCCCGCCAGTCGTAAGTCACCAGAGCTGCCCGCCAGTCGTAAGTCACTAGAGCTGCCCGCCAGTCGTAAGTCGCCAGAGCTGCCCGCCAGTCGTAAGTCGCCAGAGCTGCCCGCCAGTCGTAAGTCGCCAGAGCTGCCCGCCAGTCAACAGTCACCAGAGCTGCCCGCCAGTCAACAGTCACCAGAGCTGCCCGCCAGTCAACAGTCACCAGAGCTGCCCGCCAGTCAACAGTCACCAGAGCTGCCCGCCAGTCAACAGACACCAGAGCCGCCAGCCAGTCAACAGTCACCAGAGCCGCCCGCCAGTCGTAAGTCGCCAGAGCCGCCCGCCAGTCGTAAGTCGCCAGAGCCGCCCACCAGTCAGGAGTCGCCAGAGCCGCCCGCCAGTCAGGAGTCGCCAGAGCCGCCCGCCAGTCAGGAGCCGCCAGAGCCGCCCGCTAGTCAGGAGCCGCCAGAGCCGCCCGGCTGCCCGGAGCCGCCAGAGTGGCCCGGCTGCCCGGAGCCGCCAGAGTGGCCAGACTGCCCGGAGCCGCCAGAGTGGCCAGACTGCCCGGAGCCGCCAGAGTGGCCAGACTGCCCGGAGCCGCCAGAGTGGCCAGACTGCCCGGAGCCGCCAGAGTGGCCAGACTGCCCGGAGCTGCCAGAGTGGCCCTCCGGTCCTCCGGCCCAGCCCGAGTGGCCCTCCTGTCCTCCGGCCGAGCCCGAGTGGCCCTCCGGCCCAGCCCGAGTGGCCCTCCTGTCCTCCGGCCCAGCCCGAGTGGCCCTCCTGTCCTCCGGCCCAGCCCGAGTGGCCCTCCTGTCCTCCGGCCCAGCCAGAGTGGCCCGCCTGTCCTCCGGCCCAGCCCGAGTGGCCCGCCTGTCCTCCGGCCCAGCCCGAGTGGCCCGCCTGTCCTCCGGCCCAGCCCGAGTGGCCCGCCTGTCCTCCGGCCCAGCCCGAGTGGCCCGCATGTCTTCCGACCCAGCCCGAGTGGTCCGTCTGCCAGGGTCAGCCCGAGTGGCCCGTCTGCCCGGTGCAGCTATCGCCGCCACCAAAGTGGGCGACACCGAAGGTGGAGCGAGGTCCACGTCCTGCACCTGAGCCACCTCCAGGATAGGTGGGTTGGGGAGGGAGGGTGTAGCACAGTGCCGTCGGTGACGACAGCCACCCTCCCTTCCCTCCCTTATTGTTTAGGGGTTATTGTTTATGGGTTTTTTGTTGGTGTTTTCTGTTGGTAGGTGCATTCCAGGGTCTGCACCTTGAGGGGGGGTACTGTCACGTCCTGACCAGCAGATGGAGCTATTGTATTAGTTTTGGGGTCAGGACGTGGCAGTTTTTGTGTATGTGAATGATTGTGTTGTTGATTGGGACTTCCAATTGAAGGCAGGTGTGTTGAGTTGCCTTTGATTGGAAGTCCTATATAGGTGTGTGTGTTTTTCTTTGGGGTTTTGGGTGGTTGTTTTTGCACTGCGTTTAACCTGTTATGGCTAGGGGGCAGTATTTTCACGGCTGGATAAAAAACGTACCCGATTTAATCTGGTTACTACTCCTGCCCAGTAACTAGAATATGCATATAATTATTGGCTTTGGATAGAAAACACTCCAAAGTTTCTAAGACTGTTTGAATGGTGTCTGTGAGTATAACAGAACTCAAATGGCAGGTCAAAACCTGAGAGATTCCTTTACAGGAAGTGGCCTGTCTGACCATTTCTTGAACTTCTTTGCCATCTCTATCTTTTACAAAGGATCTCTGCTCTAACGTGACACTTCCTACGTCTTCCATGGGCGCTCAGAGCCCCGGAAAAACCTGAATGCCCCAGGCTGAAACACATTATCGCCTTTGTCAAGTGGCCGATCAAGGGACTGTGGGCTTAGGCGTGTGCCCTGGCCGCCCCCGTCTTTGTGATTTTTCCTCTGTTTGCCGAAAAGGAGATTCCCGGTCAGAATATTATCGCTTTTTTACGAGATAAATTGCATAAAAATGGATTTTAACCTGTTAGGGCTAGGGGGCAGCATTTGCACGTCTGGATAAAAAAAAATTACCCGATTTAATCTGGTTACTAATCCTACCCAGTAACTAGAATATGCATATACTTATTATATATGGATAGAAAACACTCTAAAGTTTCTAAAACTGTTTGAATGGTGTCTGTGAGTATAACAGAACTCATTTGGCAGGCAAAACCCTGAGACATTTTCTGACAGGAAGTGGATACCTGATGTGTTGTATTACCTTTAAACCTATCCCATTGAAAAACACAGGGGCTGAGGAATATTTTGGCACTTCCTATTGCTTCCACTAGATGTCACCAGCCTTTACAAAGTGTTTTGAGTCTTCTGGAGGGAGATCTGACCGAACAAGAGCCATGGAACGATGATGTCCCATTAGACACCTGGCGCGCGAGTTCATGTTGGGTACCCTCGTTCCAATACGTTATAAAAGAGTATGCATTCGTCCACCTTGAATATTATTAATGTTCTGGTTAAAAAAGGCCCTAATGATTTATGCTATACAACGTTTGACATGTTTGAACGAACGTAAATATATTTTTTCCCCTCGTTCATGACGAGAAGTCCGGCTGGCTTAGATCATGTGCTAACAAGACGGAGATTTTTGGACATAAATGATGAGCTTTTTTGAACAAAACTACATTCGTTATGGACCTGTGATACCTGGAAGTGACATCTGATGAAGAGAATCAAAGGTAATGGATTATTTACATAGTATTTTCGATTTTAGATCTCCCCAACATGACGTCTAGTCTGTATCGCAACGCGTATTTTTCTGGGCGCAGTGCTCAGATTATTGCAAAGTGTGATTTCCCAGTAAGGTTATTTTTAAATCTGGCAAGTTGATTGCGTTCAAGAGATGTAAATCTATAATTCTTTAAATGACAATATAATATTTTACCAATGTTTTCTAATTTTAATTATTTAATTTGTGACGCTGACTTGACTGCCGGTTATTGGAGGGAAACGATTTCCTCAACATCAATGCCATAGTAAAACGCTGTTTTTGGATATAAATATGAACTTGATAGAACTAAAAATGCATGCATTGTCTAACATAATGTCCTAGGAGTGTCATCTGATGGAGATTGTAAAAGGTTAGTGCATCATTTTAGCTGGTTTTATGGTTTTGGTGACCCTGTCTTTGACTTGACAAAACATTACACACAACTCTTGTAAATGTACTGTCCTAACATACTCTAAATTTATGCTTTCGCCGTAAAACCTTTTTGAAATCGTAAAACGTGGTTAGATTAAGGAGATGTTTATCTTTCAAAGGGTGTAAAATAGTTGTATGTTTGAAAAATTTGAATTTTGACATTTATTTGGTTTCAAATTTGCCGCTCTTGAAATGCACCTGCTGTTGATGGAGTCCACCACGGGTGGCACGCTAGCGTCCCACCTAGCCCATAGAGGTTAAACAGCGGTTGACATGCTTCGAAGTACGGTAATGGAATATTTCGATTTTTTTTGTCACGAATTGCGCCATGCGCGCGACCCTGATTTACCATTTCGGATAGTGTCTGGGACGCACGAACAAAACGCCGCTATTCGGATATAACGATGGATTATTTTGGACCAAACCAACATTTGTTATTGAAGTAGCAGTCCTGGGAGTGCATTCTGATGAAGACAACAAAAGGTAATCAAACTTTTATCATAGTAAATCTGATTTTGGTGAAGGCTAAACCTGCCGGGTGTCTAAATAGCTAGCCCGTATTGGCTGGGCTATGTACTTAGAATATTGCAAAATGTGCTTTCACCAAAAAGCTATTTTAAAATCGGACATATCGAGTGCATAGAGGAGTTCTGCATCTATAATTCTTAAAATAATTGTTATGCTTTTTGTGAACGTTTATCGTGAGTAATTTAGTAAATTGTTAGCAAATTCCCCGGAAGTTTGCGGGGGGTATGCTAGTTCTGAACGTCACATGCTAATGTAAAAAGCTGTTTTTTGATATAAATATGAACTTGATTGAACAAAACATGCATGTATTGTATAACATAATGTCCTAGGTGTGTCATCTGATGAAGATCATCAAAGGTTAGTGCTGCATTTAGCTGTCTTCTGGGTTTTTGTGACATTATATGCTAGCTTGAAAAATGGGTGTCTGATTATTTCTGGCTTGGTACTCTGCTGACATAATCTAATGTTTTGCTTTCGCTGTAAAGCCTTTTTGAAATCGGACAGTGTGGTTAGTTAAAGGAGAGTCTTGTCTTTAAAATGCTGTGAAATAGTCATATGTTTTAATAGCCTGCAGAACTGTTGCTGTTGTCAGCTTTATTGTTTTGTCAAGTGGATGCTTTACTCCTTTTTTAAAATTAAAAATGAGTATTCACATACCTGCTGCGCCTTGGTCTTCTCTCCATGACAACTTCTGTTACAGTCTATTTGTCAATAACATCTGGTGCGCGATGTCTAATATTAAAGAAGCCTTGAGGTATTGCTCGCCTGAGGTAAAGAACCTTATGATAAGCTGTAAACCACACTATCTACCAAGAGAGTTCTCATCTGTTTTATTCGTAGCCATCTATTTACCAACACAGAACGAATCTGGCACTAATGTTGCTCTCAACCAACTCTATAAGGCCATGAGCAAAGAAGAAAATGCTCACCCAGAAGTGGCGCTCCTAGTGGCCGGGGACTTTAATGCAGGCAAACCTAAATCAGTTTTACCAAATATTTTCCAGCATGTCACATGTGCAACCAGAGAAAAAGAATCCACGACCTCCTTTACTCCACACACAGAGATGCATAGAAAGCTCTACCCCGCCCTCCATTTGGCAAATCTGACCATAATTATATCCTCCTGATTCCTGCTTACAAGCAAAAAACTAAAGCAGGAAGTACCAGGGTCTCGCTCAAGTGGTCAGATTACGCGGATGCTACACTACAGGACTGTTTTGCTAGCACAGACTGGAATATGTTCCGGGATTCATCCAATGGCATTGAGGAGTACACCACCTCAGTCATCGGCTTCATCAATAAGTGCATCGACGACGTCGTCCCCACAGTGACTGTACGTACATATCCCAACCAGAAGCCATGGATTACAGGAAACATCCGCATCAAGCTGAAGGCTAGAGCTGCCACTTTCAAGGAGTGGGAAACTAATCCAGGCGCTTATAATAAATCCCGCTATGCCCTCAGACGAACCATCAAACAAGCAAAGCGTAAATACAGGATTAAGATTGAATGGTCATGACTCACATCAACAGCATCCTCCCGGACACCCTAGACCCACTCCAATTCACATATCGCCCCAACAAATCTACAGATCTCGATCGCACTCCACACTGCCCTTTCTCACCTGGACAACAGGAACACCTATGTGAGAATGCTGTTCATTGATTACAGCTCAGCGTTCAACACCATAGTGCCCACAAAGCTCATCACTAAGCTAAGGACTCTGGGACTAAACACCTCCCTCTGCAACAGGATCCTGGACTTCCTGACGGACCGTCCCCAGGTGGTAAGAGTAAGTAACAACACGTCTGCCACGCTGATCCTTAACACTGGGGCCCATCAGGGGTGTGTACTTAGTCCCCTCCTGTATTCCCTGTTCACCCACGACTACGTGGCCAAACACGACTCCAACACCACCATTAAGTTTGCTGACGACACAACAGTGGTAGGCCTGATCACCGACAACGAAGAGACGGCCTATAGGGAGGAGGTCAGAGTACTGGCAGTGTGCTGCCAGGACAACAATCTCTCCCTCAATGTGAGCAAGATCAAGGAGCTGATCATGGACTTCAGGAAAAGGTGGGCTGAACAGGCCCCCATTAACATCAATGGGGCTGTAGTGGAGCGGGTCGAGAGCTTCAAGTTCCTTGGTGTCAACATCATCAACGAACTATCATGGTCCAAACATACCAAGACAGGGGTAAAGAGGGCACAACAAATTATTTTCCCACTCAGGAGACTGAAAAGATTTGGCATGGGTCCCTAGATCCTCAAACGGTTCTACAGCTGCACCATCGAGAGCATCCTGACCGGTTGCATCACCACCTGGTATGGCAACTGCTCGGCATCTGACCGTAAGGTGCTACAGAGAGTAGTGTGAACGGCCCAGTACAAGCTTCCTGCCATCCAGGACCTATACAATAGTCGGTGTCAGAGGAAAGCCCATAAAATTGAGACTCCAGTCACCCAAGTTATAGACTGTTTTCTCTGCTACCGCACGGCAAGCAGTACCGGAGCGCCAAGTCTAGGACCAAAAGGCTCCTTAACAGCTTCTACCCCCAAGCCATAAGACTGCTGAACAATTAATCAAATGGCCACCAGACTATTTACATTGACACCCCCCCTCCGCCCCCTTCCTTTTTGTACACTGCTGCTACTCGCTGTTTATTATCTATACATAGTCACTTCACCCCCACCTACATGTACAAATTACCTCAACTAGCCTGTACCCCCGCACACTGACTCGGTACCGGAGCCCCCTGTATATAGCCTCGTTATTGTTATTCTTATTGTGTTACTTTTTATTATTACTTTTTATTTTAGTCTACTTGGTAAATATTTTCTTAACTCTTTCTTGAACTGCATTGTTGGTTAAGGGCTTGTAAGTAAGCACATGGTAAAGTCTACATTTGTTGTATTCGGAGCATGTGACAAATAACGTTTCATTTGATTTACTTTTACTCAAGTATGAAAATTGGGTACTTTTTCCACCACTGCTTGTTTCATTGTAAATAAGAATCTGTTCTTAACTGACTTGCCTAGCTAAAAAAGGTTACATAAAAACATTTTTTTTAAATCTAAATAAAGGTGAACAAAAAATATTAAATAAATATAAACAAATACTGGGCTATATTGTATGACCATGTTTCTGTTGTTGTGTCACGTATACTCCCTCTCCAGCCTCTAGGTCATCAGGCTGCTGATTATCCTCCCTCTCTGACCTCTAGGTCATCAGGCTACTGATTATACTCCCTCTCCAGCCTCTAGGTCATCAGGCTACTGATTATACTCCCTCTCCAGCCTCTAGGTCATCAGGCTACTGATTATACTCCCTCTCCAGCCTCTAGGTCATCAGGCTGCTGATTATACTCCCTCTCTGACCTCTAGGTCATCAGGCTGCTGATTATACTCCCTCTCCAGCCTCTAGGTCATCAGGCTGCTGATTATCCTCCCTCTCTGACCTCTAGGTCATCAGGCTACTGATTATACTCCCTCTCTGACCTCTAGGTCATCAGGCTGCTGATTATACTCCCTCTCTGACCTCTAGGTCATCAGGCTACTGATTATACTCCCTCTCCAGCCTCTAGGTCATCAGGATGCTGATTATCCTCCCTCTCCGACCTCTAGGTCATCAGGCTGCTGATTATCCTCCCTCTCCTTCCTCTAGGTCATCAGGCTGCTGATTATCCTCCCTCTCTGACCTCTAGGTCATCAGGCTGCTGATTATTCTCCCTCTCTGACCTCTAGGTCATCAGGCTGCTGATTATACTCCCTCTCCTTCCTCTAGGTCATCAGGCTGCTGATTATACTCCCTCTCCTTCCTCTAGGTCATCAGACTGCTGATTATCCTCCCTCTCCAGCCTCTAGGTCATCAGACTGCTGATTATCCTCCCTCTCTGACCTCTAGGTCATCAGACTGCTGATTATACTCCCTCTCCAGCCTCTAGGTCATCAGGCTGCTGATTATCCTCCCTCTCTGACCTCTAGGTCATCAGACTGCTGATTATCCTCCCTCTCTGACCTCTAGGTCATCAGACTGCTGATTATCCTCCCTCTCCTCCCTCTAGGTCATCAGGCTGCTGATTATCGTCCCTCTCTGACCTCTAGGTCATCAGGCTGCTGATTATCCTCCCTCTCCTTCCTCTAGGTCATCAGACTGCTGATTATTCTCCCTCTCCAGCCTCTAGGTCATCAGACTGCTGATTATACTCCCTCTCTGACCTCTAGGTCATCAGGCTGCTGATTATCCTCCCTCTCTGACCTCTAGGTCATCAGACTGCTGATTATTCTCCCTCTCCAGCCTCTAGGTCATCAGGCTGCTGATTATACTCCCTCTCCAGCCTCTAGGTCATCAGACTGCTGATTATCCTCCCTCTCCAGCCTCTAGGTCATCAGGATGCTGATTATACTCCCTCTCCAGCCTCTAGGTCATCAGGATGCTGATTATACTCCCTCTCCGGCCTCTAGGTCATCAGGCTGCTGATTATACTCCCTCTCCGGTCTCTAGGTCATCAGGCTGCTGATTATCCTCCCTCTCCAGCCTCTAGGTCATCAGGCTGCTGATTATCCTCCCTCTCTGACCTCTAGGTCATCAGGCTGCTGATTATCCTCCCTCTCCTTCCTCTAGGTCATCAGGCTGCTGATTATCCTCCCTCTCTGACCTCTAGGTCATCAGGCTGCTGATTATCCTCCCTCTCTGACCTCTAGGTCATCAGGCTGCTGATTATACTCCCTCTCCAGCCTCTAGGTCATCAGGCTGCTGATTATCCTCCCTCTCTGACCTCTAGGTCATCAGGCTACTGATTATTCTCCCTCTCCAGCCTCTAGGTCATCAGGCGACACATCTCCTTCGCATAGAGTTGATCAGGCTGTTGATTGTGGCCTGTGGAATGTTGTCCCACTCCTCTTCAATGGCTGTGCGAAGTTGCTGGATATTGGTGGGAACTGGAACTCGCTGTCGTACACGTAGATCCCAAACATGCTCAATGGGTAACATTTTCAGCTTCCAGGATTTACAGATTCTTGTGACATGGGGCCGTGCATTTCCATGCTGAAACATGAGGTGATGCAGCGGATGAATGGCCTGACAATCGCCCTCAGGATCTCATCACGGTATCTCGTGCATTAAAATTGCCATCTATAAAATGCAATTGTGTTTGATGTCCGTAGCTTATGCCTGCCTATACCATTATCCTACCACCATCATGGGGCACTCTGTTCACAATGTTGACATCATCAAACCCCTCGCCCACACAATGCCATACACGCTGTCTGCCATCTGCCCGGTACAGTTGAAACCGGGATTCATCTGTGAAGAGCACACTTCTCCAGCGTGCCAGTGGCCATTGAAGGTGAGCATTTGCCCACTGAAGCCGGTTACGATGCCAAACTGCATTCATGTCCCTGGTGAGGACTATGAGCACGCAGATGCGCTTCCCTGAGTCGGTTTCTGAAAGTTTGTGCAGAAATTCTTTGGTTGTGCTGTCCGGGTATCCGGGTGGCTGGTCTCCGACGATCCCGCAGGTGAAGGAGCTGGATGTTGAGTTCCTGGGCTTGCGTGGTTACACATGGTCTGCGGTTGTGAGGCCTGTTGGACATACTACCAAGTTCTCTAAAAGACGTTGGAGATGGCTTATGATAGAGAAATTAACATTTAATTCTCTGGCAACAGCTCTGGTGGACATTCCTGCAGTCAGCATGCCAATTGCATGCTCCCTCAAAACTTGAGACATCTGTGGCTTTGTGTTTTGTGACAAACATGCTCATTTTAAAGTGGCCTTTTACTGTCCCTGGCACAAGGTGCACCAGTGTTATCATCATGCTGTTCAATCAGCTTCTTGATATGACACACCTGTCAGGTGGATGAGAACTGCTCACTAACAGGGATGTAAACAAATTTGTTCAGAAAATGTGAGAGCTCATGAAACATGAACACATTTTGTTCAGTGTATGTTGTATTTTTGGGGGTTGATCTTCATCAAGGGTGCCAGAGGGGTTGGGTTAAATGCGGGAGACACATTTCAGTTCAAGGCATTCAGTTGTACAACTGACTTTGTATCCCCCTTTCCTTTTCCTTTCCAATAATTGTGGAGGTGACTGTATAGCATCGGAGTTACAGTGTTCAGCTATCTCCTTTTTCTTTTTCAGCTCATTATCTGCCTTGTTAGCATCACAAGACTATTTTAGGACTTCACTTCCACCCTCATAAAACAGTACTTGATAAATATGTGGGTGGGGGGGGCTGGCGCCTTAAAGAAGTGTCCAGACCACTCTGGAGTTTGGTGTATCCGGAATGACATCCTCAAGAGGACATCTAGTTAGAATGTAATAAGTGGCGCCAATGGCAAACGTGTTTTAAGGATATACAATAAACAATCTTAGGTAGTCTTTCAGGGCTTATACAGGTGGGTAATTATTGTGGGTTTAAAAAGAAAGTTGAAACCATCAACAAATCCCCTTTCTTGGTTCAATCTCAATGGAACCTTCTCTTGATTTACTGTGTCAAATTTTTCGACTGAGCTGACAGGTTTAAATGTAGAGACCTAAAGCAGTTGTGTGTTTATAAAATAGTAATGTTGCTAGGTGTGTCAGAGAGGGAAAGAGGGAGAGAGAGGGGGAAGATGAGAGAGAGGGACAGTGAAAGGCTAAAGAGAAGGAAGGAGGGTAGGTGTCAGGCCCTCATGAGTTTGTTTATGGTGAGATGTCTTAATCAGTGCTACTCCACTTCCTGTGTCTGAGACACATGCAAGATTCCTCCTAACTAACGCTTTGTTTTCAATCACTCTCTATCACTGTCAGTCTCTCTTGCCCTTTCTCTCTCCCTCTCCCTCTCTCTCTTTCTCTCCCTCTCCTCTCTGCTTGCTCTCTCTCCCTCTCTGTTCTCTCTCTTACTGTCCCTTTTCTCTCTCTCTGTTTGTTTGACTAGAGTTATGATATGTCTAATTTTAGCTTGATGTTCCTGTTGAGAATGTAATATGACCGATGTCATTGACTGATCCTGATGGGGTCACACACATAATCTCATCTGTGGAATGTCTTTGTCAACAGTCCATTTGATGTTGTCTGTGTTGATCGCTATGCAGATGAGGGTTAGGGGTCATGCCAATATGGTTCCTGGAAACTTTGGACACTTCATACCCGCTAGTATTGTTCTAAATAAAGTCTCCACTGTTATCTCCTTTCACATGAACAGGGGTTTTATGTTTCTGATATGAAAGAAGTGAGGTCCTCATCTTTATTGTCTTTTGATGAACTTGTATGACCTAGTCGGTCATTTTAAGATAGAACAACAGATATTTCCAAAACCATAAGAAACAAATAATCCATTATAACTATGCTCTCCTGGACTAAAACATTTCTATTTAAAACATTTCTATTCTACCTTATCTCTAGGAGGCACCAAAGAAGTGCTGAATGTGAAGAGACTAATTCAACAAAATAAAACAACATCAATTAACAACACTGCCACCAACCAAAACTTTGTGTCACTCACCCACAGTTGATTGGGCAATGCCAAGTAAGTCAGCATTTCAGCAACAGCACCCAACATCTGGTCTGTCCGTCCCTGGATCTTCTGAAGAGCGTTCATCCTTCCTTCAATACCTCTCTTATTCTACTTCCCCCTCTCGTTCTTCCTTTCCCCTCCTGAAAGTCCTCACTCTGTTTTTGCCCATCTCTCTCCTCATTCATTCTCTCTTGTTTTCTCCTCCTCTCCTCCACAGTGTCACTATTTCTCTCCTCCTCTCCTCCAGTCTGTCACTATTTCTCTCCTCCTCTCCTCCACAGTGTCACTATTTCTCTCCTCCTCTCCTCCACAGTGTCACTATTTCTCTCCTCCTCTCCTCCAGTCTGTCACTAATTCTCTCCTCCTCTCCTCCACAGTGTCACTATTTCTCTCCTCCTCTCCTCCAGTCTGTCACTATTTCTCTCCTCCTCTCCTCCACAGTGTCACTATTTCTCTCCTCCTCTCCTCCAGTCTGTCACTATTTCTCTCCTCCTCTCCTCCACAGTGTCACTATTTCTCTCCTCCTGTCACGTCCTGACCAGTAATAGGGGTTATTTGTATTATTTGGTCAGGGCGTGGCAGAGGTATTTTTGTTTTGTATGGTGGTTTTTTTTTGTGTATAGCTTAGAGGGGTGTGTTATTTATGTGTTCCGGGGTTTTGTGGTGTATGTTTTAGTATGAGTAGGTTCTAGGTTAAGTTTTCTATGTGCAGATTTGGTTGCTGGACTCTCAATTGGAGGCAGGTGTTTCTAGTTGCCTCTGATTGGGAGTCCTATAAGTAGGTGTGTGTTTTGTTTGTCACTTGTGGGTAGTTGTATGTTAGCACTGCTTTTGTTTAGCCTGCTACACTGTTCCTGTCGTGAGTTTTGTTTATAGTTTTTTTTCCTCGTGTTCACATTTAAAATAAATGATGATGAGCATGCAATCCGCTGCATATTGGTCCACTTTGTCCGACAGCGATTTTAACATCTTCTGACGAAGAGGAATGTGACACAGAGGGTATTTGTTTTATGTGGTTCGGGGGATATGAGTATTATAGAGGGGTGTTTTATTTATGTATTACGGGGTTTTGGTGTATGTTCTGGGTTTTGTATTCTAGGTTGGTTTTCTAGTTTGTTTATTTCTGTGTGGCTCCCGATCAGGAACAGCTGTACATCGTTGTTCCTGATTGGGAGTCATATATTAGTTGCGTGTTTTCACCTGGGGATTTGTGGGTAGTGTATTTCGCACTGCTGTGAGTATTAGCCTGTGAAACTGTTGGTCTGTCGTTCTTTGTTTTCTTTTTTTTTCTGTGTTCACATTTATTTAATAAAATATAATGATGAACATGCAACCCACTGCGCCTTGGTCCTCCCTCTCCTACGACAGCCGTTACAGAACTACCCACCAAAAATGGACCAAGCAGCAGAGGAGGGAGCAACCGATGGACTATCGTGAGACATGGGCAGAACTGAGGATAAGCATTTCCAGGGCTATGGAGGAGTTAAGGGAGCCTGAGAGGCAGCCCCAATAATGTTTTGGGGGGGGGCACACGGGTAGTTTGGCTGGGCGAGGATTGAGCCCCAGGCCAAATCCCCGTACCTTTTTTGGGCAACATATGACTGGACAGGTCCCGTGCTTTGGGGTGATGGGTGCTGTGGCGAGGCCGGGTATTTTCAGGCCGGTATGCGCAGTACCAGCACCCCGCATGTGCCAGGGGAAAGTGGGCATCCAGCCAGTAGGGGTGATGCCAGTCCTGCACTCGAGACCGCCAGTGCGCCTCTACGGTGTTGCGTGTTTCCCGCTACACACACTAGCCTTGAGGTCTCCAGGCTGGCACGTCCAGTACCAGCACCACGCATCAAGCTTCCAGTGAGTCAGCCCAGTCCAACTCAGCCTGTCCCCGCTCCCCGCACTAGCCCGGAGGTGCGTGTCCCCAAACTGGCACTTCCAGCACCACGCATCAGGCTTCCAGTGCGTCAGACCAGGTCCGAGTGTCCGGCAACAGTGCCTCGTCCAGAGTGTCCGGCAACAGTGCCTCGTCCGGAACCAGGTGAGACGGCCCGCGACCCGGAACCGAGTGAGCCTACCCGCGACCCGGAACCGAGTGAGGTTTACAATAACTTTGAATTGTGTTAGTCTGCCTACAACCCGGAACTGTGTGACTCTGCCTACGGTCCGGAGACAAGACTCTGCCTACAGTCTGGAGGACAGTAGGCCAGAACCTAAGCCACCTCCAGTATAGGTGGGTTGGGGAGGGGGGGTGTAGCACATGTGCTGTCGTTGACGGCAGCCACCCTCCCTTCCCTCCCTTTAGTTAGGGGTTTATTTTGTTTTTTTGTTGAGGTGCACCGGGGTCTGCACCTTTAGGGGGGGGGCACTGTCACGTCCTGACCAGTATAGGGGTTATTTGTATTTGTAGGTTGGTCAGGATGTGGCAGAGGGTATTTGTTTTATGTGGTTCGGGGGTTATGAGAATTGTAGAGGGGTGTTTTATTTATGTATTACGGGGTTTTGGTGTATGTTCTGGGTTTTGTATTCTAGGTTGGTTTTCTAGTTTGTTTATTTCTGTTTGGTCTGTGTGGCTCCCGATCAGGAACAGCTGTACGTCGTTGTTCCTGATTGGGAGTCATATATTAGTTGGGTGTTTTCACCTGGGGATTTGTGGGTAGTGTATTTCGCACTGCTGTGAGTATTAGCCTGTGAAACTGTCGGTCTTTGTTCTTTTTTTTTCTGTGTTCACATTTATTTAATAAAATATAATGATGAACATGCAACCCGCTGCGCCTTGGTCCTCTCTCTCCTACGACAGCCGTTACACCTCCTCTCCTCCAGTCTGTCACTATTTCTCTCCTCCAGTCTGTCACTATTTCTCATCTCATCTCCTCCATGATTCATTCTGTTTTCTCCTTCACCTCTCTCCTAAAGCACGGTGCTGGAGTTTGGAGACACAGCCTGGTTTTGTCCTGGTCTGAGCCACAGGAACTCACTCTCACACACACTATGCATGCACACACAGAGTACAGAGGTACTGGTGCATCTTGAACAGGCTCTTGAACAGCTTCTATCCCCAAGCAATACGACTGATTAATAGCTAACGAAACTGCTACACGGACTGAGTTTACCTTGTATCTTCACCTTTCATTCAATATTTGCAGCGTCTCCACGCACACTGACAGGGCTCTAAACACCCACACACACTGTCACTCCAACACACACACAAACCCTCACTCCATCATTTGCTCACTCACACATAATATGCACATACATTTATACTGACTCTACACACCCACTCTCTCCATACAGACAGAAGATCCTTCCCTAATGTCCTCTGTCCTCCAGATCCCTCTCTCTGTTCCTCTTTCCACCAGATCCCTCTTTCTGTTCCTCTGTCCTCCATATACCCCTCTCTGTTCCTCTGTCCACCAGATCCCCCTCTCTCTGTTCCTCTGTTCAGGACTTCACCAGATCCCCCTCTCTGTTCCTCTGTCCACCAGATCCCCCTCTCTGTTCCTCTGTCCACCAGATCCCCCTCTCTGTTCCTCTGTTCACCAGGATCCCCCTCTGCTCGGTTCCTCTGTCCTCCATATCCCCCTCTCTGGTCCTCTGGCCACCGGATCCCCCTCTCTGGTCCTCTGGCCACCGGATCCCTCTCTTTTCCTTTTATAAAATCAACATCTAACTGTATTTGCCACGTGCCTCATAAGCAGCAGGTGTAGAGTAACAGTGAAATGATTTCTTACGGGCCCCTCCCAAAAATGCGGAGAAATAAATCCTACCTCTATTTCATTTTGTAGAATCTGTTAGATTCACACTGAAATATGCTGCCCTGAGATAAACTGCTTTGAGATATACTGCCCCTGAAGCCTTGATATGTACTGCCCCTGAAGCCTTGATTTGTACTGCCCCTGAAGTCCTGAAATGTACTGCCCCTGAAGTCCTGAAATGTACTGCCCTGAAACCCTGACATATACTGCCCTGAAGCCCTGACATATACTGCCCTGAAGCCCTGAGATATACTGCCCCTGAAGCCCTGATATGTACTGCCCCTGAAGTCCTGAAATGTACTGCCATGAAGCCCTGACATATACTACCCAGAAGCCCTGACATATACTGCCCTGACATATACTGCCCTGAAGCCCTGAGATATACTGCCCTGAAGCCCTGACATCTGAAGCCCTGAGATATACTGCACTGAAGCCCTGAGATATACTGCCCTGAAGCCCTGACATATACTATCCTGAAGCCCTGACATATACTGCCCTGAATCCCTGACATATACTGCCCTGAAGCCCTGACATATACTCCCCTGAAGCCCTGACATATACTATCCTGAAGCCCTGACATATACTGCCCTGAAGCCCTGACATATACTGCCCTGAAGCCCTGATATGTACTGCCCTGAAGCCCTGATATGTACTGCCCTGAAGCCCTGATATGTACTGCCCTGAAGCCCTGACATGTACTGCCCTGAAGCCCTGACATGTACTGCCCTGAAGCCCTGACATGTACTGCCCTGAAGCCCTGACATGTACTGCCCTGAAGCCCTGACATGTACTGCCCTGAAGCCCTGACATGTACTGCCCTGAAGCCCTGACATGTACTGCCCTGAAGCCCTGACATGTACTGCCCTGAAGGGTTTCCCTCTTTCTCTTATTTTCTTCTTTACCTAATGTTGAAGCAGCCTTCTGTGAGGTCTGACCACATTCTCCTGCCTTATCATTGGCTATCTGCGATCACCTCCCTAAACTTCTCCTCCCTCTTTCCATCCATCTCTCTTCTCTAATCCTTCCCTTCCTCCATTTCACTTCCTAGAGGACAGGCCCAAATAAGGACTGCAGCACTCTCTGCCCTCAGTGCAGGACTCTATTTACATTAGACAGTCACTGATTATACAGTTACAGTGGATTCACTCTATACACACACACACACACACACAGGTACTTAGTCAACCCCAGATGTGTCCTCAGATAAGTGATTCCCAGGCAGGGAAAAGCAGTAGCCTTGTTATTCTACAGTGAGAGGAGATTGGCTGAGATTGGCTGATAATGGATCATATAGAAATCCACATGTTTGATTCCATTCCATTTCTTCCAGTCATTACAACGAGCCCGTCCTCCTATAGCTTCTCCCACCAGCCTCCTCGGTTCAAATGAAAACGGAGATGACTGCATTCAAACATGAATAAAGTGGATCTACTTCAATAATATTGAGTTCTATTTTGCTACTTGTAGGCTACTGTATAATTTGTCTCACTATATTTCATAATGTGTAGGCTAACATGACGCAAATCTGTGATTTGGGCCATTTTTGTTGGATAAGCATTAGAATAAGCCACCTCAATATTTGCAGCCGTATGTGGTAATATGTCTCTAGGAGCTGATCCATCGTCAGTATTGTGAAATCATTATAATGTTAAGGTCAGATGTGAATGGATAAAGCTGATCTGAGCGCAGCGCTGCATTTCTTTCGATCCTATCAGTATCAACACATGTTCCAACGACGCACTTAGCGACCGTTCTCTCTGCATGCTATTTTGAAAAACGCATGTAACGTCTTCAGCCGTTGTAGGAAAGATGCATCGTTAAAACACTAGTAAGCCTGAATTCCATCGCTGTCGGGAAACCAGGCCCAGGACCAGTAACGTAGCTTAATCATGACGGGCCCAGGTGCCCAAAACAATTACGGGCCCCTATCACCACCCATATTTCCCTTCAAATTAAAATAATGTTGTTGGTAAGGCTGTGTTTTAATATTACTAAGCATTGTAACAGCAGAGTAGAACCTAATCTAAGGGCACATTTGAAGTTGTTACCAGAGAATTCGCAATATAGCCAATAGATTCAGCACCATGGACGGCGGTCAGAAATTTACCCTTATAAGTCAATCAGCACCAAGGAAAGCACAAAGCAGTCAAAAAACATCCTATTTTATCTGCAAATAATAGGCAATAGCCTATATTATAAAGCATAAATATATAGATCAATCTCTTGACAGAAACACCGAAACACAGCTAATGACCCAGAACATTTTAAATTTTTATTTGACCTTTATTTAAACAGGTTTTTCTCATTGAGATAACATCTCTTTTCCAATAGAGACCTGGTCCAATAGCAGCAGGGGGAACAACGTTTCAGACAAAACAACTTACATACACTAACACAACATTAAAGAAAACTATAAACACACATACAGTACAACAAAAACATTTTATGTTAAAAACACAAAAGTCTTGACAAAAACAGCTGGCCTAAAAACAATTATACTCTTCTATGATATATACATCGATCAAGTCTTTGATTTGATTTAACGTTACTTTAGCCTACATGCTACACTAGTATAGTTATAAATGATATAGCTGTCGGCTATATTAGCCACGACTTACCGTTCTTTGTGCAGCTTCAAATGAAGACACAAAGTTGGAAATAGTTCCGCCTCCGTCTGTAATTTTCTTCCCGCATGTTTTGCAAGTTGCAATCAATTTTTTGTTGATACAGCGTCATCTTTATATCCAAAAATAATAATTTTGTGTGTATGTCATGACGTTGGCCTGTGGGTAAGGTTTATGGACCCCCCCATAAATACCTTTCTCCCTTCCCCTCTCGCTCTGACCCTACTGAAGGACTGTTGAATAGCCTTTGTTAAATATAGAGAGTCTGGAAACATCAAACAAGTGGGTGAAAGGAACCATATTTCGGTAATAGAACCAATTGGAAATATGCGTTGGAACTTAATGAGTATGGATGTCTGTTCGGTTGTCATCTGAGACATTATGACTGATGACAGGACGACATAAACTGTACCTGGGAAAGTTCACACATTCTAGTTATCAAAGTCACATGGAATTGTTGTGCAATTTAAATGTTTGATATTGAGATTGTTTGTTAGGAGATTAAAAGTAGTTTTTGCTTCCAAATGAGAGAATTGGGTTTTCATAAGGAAAGAGCCCTGCTCAATCAGTGGCCCGCCCCTGTGAAGAGACATGGGTTATAAACGATGAAACACACCCTTCTCCCCTCTCCACTATATAAGACCAGGGTTCCACTACGTGAGGTCTGCAGCCTCTGCATTAAAAGGACACACATGTCAAGTACAGAACTAAGCCAACCTCGGCGTGAGCTTTGGTTGTGAATGGTATGAACTTTGAACTTATTCACTACAGAAGTGATACTTCCTAGCCGTTGAGTTAGCAGCGGCCGCTGTAGACGTGGGCTAGGAAAGGACGGACGACGGATCCAGTCTAACACACAACGAAGATACTACAAAGTATCCAATTTACCACCAGAGACATTCTTCCGAGGACAGGAAGATCTCTGTTGGCCAACACGGCCAGCATCTACGACCAACCTACCGATGCGCAGCTCAGAGTAAATATTTATTGCATTTTCCTTTTCCAATTGGGCGGTGATTTAGAATGCATAAGATAATGTATTTACGATGGCATAGCTGCAGTCTTTGTTCCTCAGTCTTCGTGCTCTTTTGATTCAAGCCCAACCCCCTTTCTTTGTGTAACAAGCCGCCATGTCGGCTCCGTCCACCAGGGACGTTTTCTGTATGACATAATTTGCATTCTGTGTATATGTAATTCTGTGTGATTAGTTTAGGTATTTGGTAAATAAATAATTTAACCCAATTGTCTATTGCTGATTCAACTTGTTAGCCAGACAACCAAGAATTTACAACTTTCATTATGAGACTGAAAATAAGAAGAGGATTAATATTGACGACTATCGATGTGAAATATTACTACGTTTTTAAGAGTTTATTCGGAAGATAACGGCTCTATAAACACTCTTCCGTGGTGTCCCAACTTTCTAGTTAATTACATTTACATGATTAGCTAATCAGGTGATATTAATTACAGAGAAAGGATTTTATAGGATAGCATGTCATATCACTTAATCCGGCATAGCCAAAGACACGACAGGTATCATCTTTCCAAGGGCTCCGTCTGAATTCACCCACCGACATTCCTCTGCACTGCCACGCACAACTTTTTCTCAGCTGGCACAATTTGATTGACTGTTGTCCGATTCAAACTGTAATCTGTTAAAAGAAGAGTTGATGTGCTGCACACTTTTTTTAATAGCATCATTATTCATATTTGGGCTTGGGGAGGGTATCAAGTCAGTTCGAGTCAAAAGGCTCAAGTCCAAGTGAAGTTACGAGTCATCGGTGTTAAAGTCAAAGTTGAGTTGCAAGTCATCATATTTGTGACTGAGTCTGACTCGAGTCCAAGTCATGTGACTTGAGTCCACACCTCTGGTAATTGGCCAGGGAAGCTTGCTGATATATCACTACTATAATGTTCAGTCAGCCGGTTGAACAATACATCTGCGTTACATCTGCGGCCAGGGTAGTGGGATGGATGGAGTCAAACAGACAGCTGGTGGATAACGATGTCAAGGTTTGCATTAAAGACGTTGAGTCTAAAACTATTCTCCCCATCAGACAGTCGCTCGTCCTCGCATAGCTCATCAAAATGACGCCTCGCCTTCCTTCTCCGATTGTCTTCAAATGCGTTCTGAGCTTCCCATTTATGGCAAGGGTATTTGCAGTGACTTTGGCTTTCTCAAAATCTTGTCGGAATCCGGACAGGACCTCTATCATGTCCTTGAATATGCTGACTGCCCTGTGCAGGTCTGCGTCTTTGGCCCTTGGCATTTTGGAGACGACAAAATTTGCTGCGTTACGCACGACTCTCTCCATTTCTGCATCAATAGTGCCATTGAGCTTCCATTGCTCATATACCAAACAGGCACCCAAACATGCTATTTTGGATGTTAGATGGCGTCAATCTCTCACCCCATTCGCCCACGCATCAGAGAAGAAAGGGGCACTCCGATCTCCGAACAGTCAGCAAGGCTCACAATACGCGCAATCTAGCTTGGCCGAATAACATAGCCATGTACGTGGTCATTTGATTCCAGCCTTGGCTGTAGTGGTGTAATACAACTCGGAAAAACACTGCCTTTCGTCATCTCTTGGGAATGGGCCAGTAGGCTTATACAAGGCTAATGCAATAACGTGCCGTTTAACTTTTGCATCCACATTTGTTACATAATGCCCCCTGTCAGTTGGATAGGTAAAAGGCCGTCTGTCCCACTTCCAACTGTTTCCTCAGCCGCCACGATTCTAGCCTCGCCCTGCTCCTCTTCCTCCCCACCCGGCCCGGGGATAGCTTGTCCAGCCTGGTTTGTGCTCAGGGTCGTATCCGCCGATACCTGACAACCTGTATCCTCCTCTGTCAAAGTTGCTTCTTCTGGCACGATGGAACAGCTTGGCCTTGGCTTACTTGACCCGCTAAAAGCTGCTGCTGCCAACGATAAACCAACATCCTCTTCTGGTCCGCTTCATTGCTCGTGCTAGTAATGGCTGCACTTGAACTACGTTTGAAAAAGGAAATCTAATTTAACACATGTTGATACCTCCTTTGCTTTCTAATTTTTGGCCTTCCTCTTTATGGCTCCACTTTTGTGTTGATACAGTGTTGATTTTTAAATCCGTTACTTTCTATTCTTGACTTTCTCTCTTTATTTATTTTTTTCGGCCGTTGTCTCTTGATAGCTAGCTCAACTGTTGCCTAAAACGATGACAGAAACAACAACGCTTTGGAGAGTATTTGCACAATGAATACCAGAATGCATTTCATTATCATAACAAGGTATTGAAACTATTGAATAATATGATTTATTTAGCAAATTAATTTGTTTTATTGTCATCAATACACTAAAATATCATGCTGACTTATGTCGTGGCAAAAAAAACAATTTGTTGGTGAAACCATCAGTAGAATCATTTATGATATAGCGTACTTTAAGGAAAGATCTCGTCAACTCGTAACTTGATGGACTCGCGTCAACAATTAATACTTGGGCATGGTGGGGTGGTATTCAAATTACATAGGGGGCCCGCGGCTCCGCACCGTCACCGGGCCCATGTACGTCGCGGGCCCTGGTGCAACCATAGTGGCTGAAACTACGCCACTGCCCAGGACATTAGTAGCCTAGGTGTTCATCTATTTCTGCATAGTCAGCTCGTTGTTTTCCTTGCTTGCTGGAACCAGGGTCCATATCCACAAGCCCCGTTTATACCATGTGCTAAAATGTGTCCTTTTTGCTGATCTTGTCCACATTCTGATTGTGCCCACATTTTTTGACAGGTGTAGATGATTAAAAGACTCCTTGTGATCTAATTGAGATCAGATCTTCCTTACCATTTCCGGAGGTAGTCAGCAATGCATTGTGTCTGGATATCTTACAAGTGTAAACTGATCTGGACAGTGAAACCATTTAAATCATAATCATCCCACCCTTTTAAAATCATTGACAGGTGACGCCATTCACGTATAGCACCAATCAGGGTTGGCGTCAATTCATTTAAATACCAGACAATTCAGGAAGTAGCCTACACTGAAATTCCGATTCCAAATCATTTTCAATGAGGGAAATGTGGAATTGGAATTTGGTTTTCTTTTTGAATTGACTGGAATTGAAATGGAATTGTCCCCAACCCTGGACTCAATATGTGTCTTAAAATATAGTACCAGTCAAAAGTTTGGACACACCTACTCATTCATGGGTTTTTCTTTATTTGTTCTATTTTATAAATTGTAGAATAATAGTGAAGACTTAAACTATGAAATAACACATATGGAATCATGTAGCAACCAAAAATGTGTTAAACAAATCAAAATATATGTAAAAGTAGCCACCCTTTGCCTTGATGACAGCTTTGCACTCTCTTGGCATTCTCTCAACCAGCTTCATGAGGTAGTCACCTGTAATGCATTTCAATTAACTTTTTAAGGTATAGGGGGCAGTATTTTCATTTTAGGATAAAAAGCGTGCCCAGAGTAAACTGCCTAATACTCGGGCCCAGAGTCCAATATTTGCATATTATTAGTAGATTTGGATAGAAAACACTCTGAAGTTTCTAAAACTGTTTGAATTATGTCTGTGAGTATAACATTTTACATTTACATTTTAGTCATTTAGCAGACGCTCTTATCCAGAGCGACTTACAAATTGGTGCATTCACCTTATAATATCCAGTGGAACAACCACTTTACAATAGTGCATCTAAATCTTTTAAGGGGGGGGTTAGAAGGATTACTTTATCCTATCCCAGGTATTCCTTAACAGAACTCATATGGCAGGCAAAAACCTGAGAAAAATCCAACCAGGAAGTGGGAAATCTGAGAATTGTAGTTCTTCTTTTGAATCTCTATCGAAACTACAGTGTCTGTGGGGTCACGTTGCACTTCCTAAGGCTTCCATTGGCTGTCAACAGCCTTTAGAAATGTGTTTCATCCTTCTCCTGTTACTGGGCAGAAAATAGGAGCTCAGTCAATGAGTGGACTGCCTGGGACCAGTGAGTTGTTTACTGCGCGGGCACGTTTGGCGCGCCGCTCCTTCTTTTTCCTCTGTAATGAATACGCTATTGTTGGAATATTATCGACGTTTTATGTTTAAAAAGACCCTAAGGATTGATTGTAAACAACGTTTGACATGTTTCTACGAATGGTAATGGAACTATTTGACTTTTCGTGTCTGGATTTACGCTCGCGCGTTATGCCTTTGGATAGTGATCTGAACGCACGAACAAAACGGAGGTATTTGGACATAAATATGGAGTATTTCGAACAAAAATAACATTTCTTGTGGAAGTAGGAGTCCTGGGAGTGCATTCTGACGAAGATCAGCAAAGGTAAGAGAATATTTATAATACTAATTCTGAGTTTAGTTGACCCCAGAACTTGGTGGGTATCTGTATAGCTTGCTTTGATGGTTGAGCTATGTACTCAGAATATTGAAAAATGTGCTTTCTCCGTAAAGCTATTTTAAAATCTGACACAGCGGTTGCATTAAGGAGAAGTATATCTATAATTCTTTCAATAACTGTTGTAAATTTTATCAACTTTTATGATGAGTATTTTTGTAAATTGATGTGCTCATTCACCGGAAGTTTTTGGTGGGAATACATTTTCTGAACATCACGCGCCAATGTAAAATGTTATATAATATAAATATGAACTTAATCGAGCAAAACATACATGTATTGTGTAACATGAAGTCCTATGAGTGCCATCTGATGAAGATCATCAAAGGTTAGTGAATATTTTAGCTGTATTTTTGGTTTTTGTGATGCATGTCCTTGCTTGGAAAATGGCTGTGTGGTTTTTCTTGTGAAGTTTATGTCCTAACATAATCTAATTGTATGCTTTCGCCGTAAAGCCTTTTTGAAATCAGACAATGTGGTTAGATTAACGAGAAGTTTATCTTTAAAATGGTGTAAAATATGCTATTGCTATTTCGCTAGCGTCCCACCTATCCCATAGAAGTTAACAGGTGTGCCTTGTTAAAAGTTCATTTCTGGAATTTCTTTACTTTTCAATGCTTTTGAGCCAATCAATTATGTTGTGACAAGGTAGAGGTGGTATACCAAAGATTGCCCTATTTGGTAAAAGACCAAGTCCATATTATGGCAAGAACAGCTCAAATAAGGAAAGAGAAATGACAGTTCATCATTACTTTAAGACATGAAGGTCAGTCAAGTCGGAAAATTTCAAGAACTTTGAAAGTTTCTTCAAGTACAGTCACAAAAACTATCAAGCGCTATGATGAAACTGGCTCCTATGAGGACCACCACAGGAAAGGAAGACCCAGAATTACTTCTGCTGCAAAGGATAAATTCAATAGAGTTAACTGCACCTCAGATTGCAGCCCAAATAAATGCTTCACAGAGTTCAAGTAACAGACACATCTCAACATCAACTGTTCAGAGGATACTGCGTGAATCAGGCCTTCATGGTCAAATTTCTGCAAAGAAACCACTAGAAGAAGAGGCTTGTTTGGGCCAAGAAACACGAGCAATAGATATTAGACCGGTGGAAACCTGTCCTTTTGTCTGATGAGTCCAAATTTTAGATTTTTAGTTCGAACTGCCATGTCTTTGTGAGACGCAGAGTTGGTGAATGGATGATCTGTGCATGTGTGGTTTCCACAGTGAAGGATGGAGTAGGACCTGTGATGGTGTGGGGGTGATTTGCTGGTGACACTGTCAGTGATTCATTTAGAATTCAAGGCACACTTAACCAGCATGGCTACCACGGGCATTCTGCAGCGATATGCCATCCCATCTGGTTTGCACTTAGTGGGACTATCATTTGTTTTTCAACAGGACAATGACCCAAAACACACTTCCAGGCTCTGTATGGGCTATTTGACCAAGAAGGAGAGGGATGGAGTGCTGCATCAGATGACCTGGCCTCCACAATCACCCGACCTCAACCGAATTGAGATGGTTTGGGATGAGTTGGACCGCATGAAGGAAAAGTCGCCAACAAGTGCTCAGCATATGTGGGAACTCCTTCAAGACTGTTGGAAAAGCATTCCTCATTAAGCTTGTTGAGAGAACGCCGAGAGTGTACAAAGGCAAAGGGTGGCTACTTTGAGGAATCTAAAATCTAAAACATATTTTAATGTAACACTTTTTTGGTTACTACATGATTCCATATGTGTTATTTCATAGTTGATGTCTTCACCATTATTCTACAATGTAGGAAATAGTAAAAATAAAGAACAACCCTTGAATGAGTAGGTGTGTTCAGGGAGGGACGAGGAAATCTGGTCACAATGCAGAGAGAGTGGACGGAGATACTTCAGAGTTTCCTAGTTCCAACTAGCATGTGAATGCAGCAACAATTATATTTTAATACCGTGTGTAAATGCAACAAACCTTGATCAGATAGCTGTTCACCTACTAATCTCAATGCAACCCCTCTCCAGGTCTCTGATCACTACTTTATTTCCTTCTCTGTCTCCTTTACTCCAACCCTAACTACTCAGCCCCTACCCAGATGGTCATGTTGTTTCCTTCTCTGTCTCCTTTCCTCCAACCCTAACCACTCAGCCCCTACGCAGATGGTCAGGTGCCATCACAATCTTCACTCTCTCTCTCCCACAACTCTCTCCTCTTCTATCCTATCATCTCTACCTTCTGCTAAATCCTTCTCCCTCCTGTCTCCTGATTCTACCTCTTCGACCCTACTCTCCTCCCTTTCCGCATCCTATGACTCGTACTGTTCCCTTTCCTCCCGGCCTGCTCGGCCCTCCCCGTGCTCTGTGGCTGGGTGACTCATTACGAGCTTACAGAACAGGGTTGCGGGCAGCTGAGCGGAAATGGAGAACAAATCTTCCAGAGGACCTATCATCCTTTCACTCCCTTCTCTCTACCTCCTTCTCCTCTGTATCTGCTGCTAAAGCCACTTTCTATCACTCTAAATTCCAGGCTTTTGCCTCTAACCCTAGGAAACTATTTCCCACCTTCTCCTCACTCCTTAATCATCTTCCCCCTCCCTCCTCCCTCATTGTGGACAACTTTGTCAACCACTTTGAAAAGAAGGTTGACGACATTCGCTCCTCCACACACAGACGCACTTCTAATAGTTTGTAGACTATCCAAATGTATGTCACATCGCTGATTCCTTCCTCTTTTCATCTGGGCTGGAGTCAAGAAGGCACATACTTCCTCGCATAACTCTACACAGACACAGAGCTCCAAAACCCTAGTTTGTTTACATCCCCCTTCCACTGCCAGAGCCTCCTTGACATTGACAAATGTGGGTCTGATTTCTCTAACAAACCGATTCTCCACTGGTGATGCTGTAGAACACTAGACTTGTGGCTCTGCTCTTCAGAACCAGAGGCTGAGTAATGAGGGTGGAGGGGAAGGAAGATGAGGAGGGGAGGGGAAAAGGAGAGTATGGGAAGAGTGTGATGAGGAGAAAAGGTGAAGGGAGGAGGATGAGAGGGTAAAGGAGGGAAGGGGATCGGGAGAAGAGAAGAGAAGGGGAGGATGAGAGGACAGGAGAGATGTGGGTGAGGAGAGGAGAAGAGAAAGGGGGAGTCTGTCAGCCAGGCACATAGTTGAAAATACTCTAGCAGATCCCTGGAAGCCCGAGGCTGGCAGAGTTAAGATCGGTCCTGGACACTGCCAAGAGTCTAATGTTAGCCCTGCGCATGGCTCTCTTAACAACCAGTTCTGTGACACTAAACTTAGTTCTCCCATCCCAGGTCTCCTCTTCTAAATCTCCCCCTCCCTCTGTTGCCTCCTTCTATCCATCCCCCTCTCTCTGTCGTCTCCTACTATCCATCCCCGTCTCTGTCATCTCCTTCTATTCCTGCCCATCTCTCTGTCGCCTCCTTCAATTCCCCCCCATCTCTCTGTCGCCTCCTTCAATTCCCCCCCATCTCTCTGTCGCCTCCTTCAATTACCCCCATCTCTCTGTCGCCTCCTTCTATCCCTACCCCTCTCTCTGTCGCCTCCTTCTATTCCTCCCCCTCTCTCTGTCGTCTCCTTCTATCCCTCCCCCTCTCTCTGTCATCTCCTTCTATTCCTCCCCCTCTCTCTGTCGTCTCCTTCTATCCCTCCCCCTCTCTCTGTCATCTCCTTCTATTCCCCCCCATCTCTCTGTCGCCTCCTTCAATTCCCCCCCATCTCTCTGTCGCTTCCTTCTATTCCTGCCCATCTCTCTGTCGCCTCCTTCAATTCCCCCCCATCTCTCTGTCGCCTCCTTCAATTCCCCCCCATCTCTCTGTCGCCTCCTTCAATTACCCCCCATCTCTCTGTCGCCTCCTTCAATTCCCCCCCATCTCTCTGTCGCCTCCTTCAATTACCCCCATCTCTCTGTCGCCTCCTTCTATCCCTCCCCCTCTCTGTCGTCTCCTTCTATCCCTCCCCCTCTCTCTGTCATCTCCTTCTATCTCTCTCTCTGTCGCCTCCTTCTACCCCCCCATCTCTGTTGCCTCCTTCTATCCCTCCCCCTCTCTCTGTCGCCTCCTTCTATCCCTCCCCCTCTCTCTGTCGTCTCCTTCTATCTATCCCCCTCTCTCTGTCGTCTCCTATCTATCCCCCTCTCTGTTGCCTCCTTCTATCCCTCCCCCTCTCTCTGTCGACTCCTTCTATCCCTCCCCCTCTCTCTGTCATCTCCTTCTATCTATCCCCCTCTCTCTGTCGCCTCCTTCTATCCCTCCCCCTCTCTCTGTCGCCTCTTTCTATCCCTCCCCCTCTCTCTGTCGTCTCCTTCTATCTATCCCCCTCTCTCTGTCGTCTCCTATCTATCTCCCTCTCTGTTGCCTCCTTCTATCCCTCCCCCTCTCTCGGTCGTCTCCTTCTATCTATCTCCCTCTTTCTGTCGCCTCCTTCTATCCCTCCCCCTCTCTCTGTCGTCTCCTTCTATCTATCCCCCTCTCTCTGTCGTCTCCTTCTATCTATCCCCCTCTCTCTGTTGCCTCCTTCTATCCCTCCCCCTCTCTCTGTTGCCTCCTTCTATCCCTCCCCCTCTCTCTGTCACATCCTTCTGTCCCTCCCCCTCTCTCTGTTGCCTCCTTCTATCCCTCCCTCTCTCTGTCGTCTCCTTCTATCTATCCCTCTCTCTGTCGTCTCCTTCTATCTCTCTCTCTGTCACCTCCTTCTATTCCTCCCCCTCTTTGTCAACTCCTTCTATTCCTCCCCCTCTTTGTCAACTCCTTCTATTCCTCCCCCTCTCTCTGTCGCTTCCTTCTATCCCTCCCCTCTCTGTCGCTTCCTTCTATCCCTCCCCCTCTCTGTCGCCTCCTTCTATCCCTCCCCCTCTCTCTGTCGCCTCCTTCTATCTCTCCCCTCTCTCTGTCACCTCCTTCTATCCCTCCCCCTCTCTGTCGTCTCCTTCTATCCCTCCCCCTCTCTGTAGCCTCCTTCTATTCCTCCCCCGCTCTCTGTCGTCTCCTTCTATCTATCCCCCTCTCTCTGTCATCTCCTCCTATCTCTCTCTCTGTCACCCTGTTTGTCAACTCCTTCTATCCCTCCCCCTCTCTCTGTAGCCTCCTTCTATTCCTCCCCCTCTCTCTGTCGTCTCCTTCTATCCCTCCCCCTCTCTCTGTCATCTCCTTCTATCTATCCCCCTCTCTCTGTTGCCTCCTTCTATCCCTCCCCCTCTCTCTGTCGCCTTCTTCTATCCCTCCCCCTCTCTCTGTCGCCTCCTTCTATCCCTCCCCCTCTCTCTGTCGTCTCCTTCTATCTATCCCCCTCTCTCTGTCATCTCCTATCTATCCCTCCCCCTCTCTGTTGCCTCCTTCTATCCCTCCCCCTCTCTCTGTCGTCTCCTTCTATCTATCCCCCTCTCTCTGTCGTCTCCTTCTATCTATCCCCCCCTCTCTGTCGTCTCCTTCTATCTATCTCCCTCTCTCTGTCGCCTCCTTCTATCCCTCCCCCTCTCTCTGTCGCCTCCTTCTATCCCTCCCCCTCTCTCTGTCGTCTCCTTCTATCTATCCCCCTCTCTCTGTCGTCTCCTTCTATCTATCCCCCTCTCTCTGTTGCCTCCTTCTATCCCTCCCCCTCTCTCTGTTGCCTCCTTCTATCCCTCCCCCTCTCTCTGTCACCTCCTTCTGTCCCTCCCCCTCTCTCTGTTGCCTCCTTCTATCCCTCCCCCTCTCTCTGTCACCTCCTTCTGTCCCTCCCCCTCTCTCTGTTGCCTCCTTCTATCCCTCCCTCTCTCTGTCATCTCCTTCTATTCCTCCCCCTCTCTCTGTCGCCTCCTTCTTCTCTCTGTCGCCTCCTTCTATTCCTCCCCCTCGCTCTGTCGTGTCCTTCTATTCCTCCCCCTCTCTCTGTCATGTCCTTCTATTCCTCCCCCTCTCTCTGTCGCTTCTTCTATCCCTCCCCCTCTCTGTCGCTTCCTTCTATCCCTCCCCCTCTCTGTCGTCTCCTTCTATCCCTCCCCCTCTCTGTCGTCTCCTTCTATCCCTCCCCCTCTCTGTCGTCTCCTTCTATCCCTCCCCCTCTCTCTGTTGCCTCCTTCTATCTATCCCCCTCTCTCTGTTGCCTCCTTCTATCCCTCCCCCTCTCTCTGTTGCCTCCTTCTATCCCTCCCCCTCTCTCTGTTGCCTCCTTCTATCCCTCCCCCTCTCTCTGTTGCCTCCTTCTATCCCTCCCCCTCTCTCTGTTGCCTCCTTCTATCCCTCCCCCTCTCTCTGTCGCCTCCTTCTATCTCTCCCCTCTCTCTGTCACCTCCTTCTATCCCTCCCCCTCTCTGTCGTCTCCTTCTATCCCTCCACCTCTCTGTAGCCTCCTTCTATTCCTCCCCCGCTCTCTGTCGTCTCCTTCTATCTATCCCCCTCTCTCTGTCATCTCCTCCTATCTCTCTCTCTGTCACCCTCTTTGTCAACTCCTTCTATCCCTCCCCCTCTCTCTGTAGCCTCCTTCTATTCCTCCCCCTCTCTCTGTCGTCTCCTTCTATCCCTCCCCCTCTCTCTGTCGTCTCCTTCTATCTCTCTCTCTGTCGCCTCCTTCTACCCCCCATCTCTGTTGCCTCCTTCTATCCCTCCCCCTCTCTGTCGTCTCCTTCTATCTATCCCCCTCTCTCTGTAGCCTCTTTCTATCCCTCCCCCTCTCTCTGTCGCCTCCTTCTATCCCTCCCCCTCTCTCTGTCGTCTCCTTCTATCTATCCCCCTCTCTCTGTCGTCTCCTATCTATCCCCCTCTCTGTTGCCTCCTTCTATCCCTCCCCCTCTCTCTGTCGTCTCCTTCTATCTATCCCCCTCTCTCTGTCGTCTCCTTCTATCTATCTCCCTCTCTCTGTCGCCTCCTTCTATCCCTCCCCCTCTCTCTGTCATCTCCTTCTATCTATCCCCCTCTCTCTGTCGCCTCCTTCTATCCCTCCCCCTCTCTCTGTCGCCTCCTTCTATCCCTCCCCCTCTCTCTGTCGTCTCCTTCTATCTATCCCCCTCTCTCTGTCGCCTCCTTCTATCCCTCCCCCTCTCTCTGTCGCCTCCTTCTATCCCTCCCCTCTCTCTGTCGTCTCCTTCTATCCCTCCCCCTCTCTCTGTCGTCTCCTTCTATCTATCTCCCTCTCTCTGTCGCCTCCTTCTATCCCTCCCCCTCTCTCTGTCGCCTCCTATCCCTCCCCCTCTCTCTGTCGTCTCCTTCTATCCCTCCCCCTCTCTCTGTCGTCTCCTTCTATCTATCTCCCTCTCTCTGTCGCCTCCTTCTATCCCTCCCCCTCTCTCTGTTGCCTCCTTCTATCCCTCCCCCTCTCTCTGTTGCCTCCTTCTATCCCTCCCCCTCTCTCTGTTGCCTCCTTCTATCCCTCCCCCTCTCTCTGTTGCCTCCTTCTATCCCTCCCCCTCTCTCTGTCACCTCCTTCTGTCCCTCCCCCTCTCTCTGTTGCCTCCTTCTATCCCTCCCTCTCTCTGTCGTCTCCTTCTATCTATCCCTCTCTCTGTCGTCTCCTTCTATCTCTCTCTCTGTCACCTCCTTCTATGCCCCCCCCTCTTTGTCAACTCCTTCTATTCCTCCCCCTCTTTGTCAACTCCTTCTATTCCTCCCCCTCTCTCTGTCGCCTCCTTCTATCCCTCCCCCTCTCTCTGTCGTCTCCTTATATCCCTTGACCTCCCTCTGTAGCCTCCTTCTATCCCTCCCCCTCTCTCTGTCGTCTCCTTCTATCCCTCCCCCTCTCTCTGTCATCTCCTTATATCCCTCGACCTCCCTCTGTCATCTCTTTCTATCTCTCCCTCTCTCTGTCATCTCCTCCTATTTTGTAACCTCAATATTCATTAGGACTCTGGAAAGAATTTTTATCCAGACAATTGAATCTGCATGAATGGGAACATCAGGAAATATCTGGTTTGGAAGATGTTTGCAAAAATGTCCTCCCTTGGAAAAATATAGAATAGAATTCACATGCTGAACTGTATTTAATTTTCTTCTCAACCAGTAAAATCCCCAATTTTCAGTTAGTTTCCACTGTGAAAATGTTAACATAGACTATATGGTTAGTGCAGGTGGACTATACTCTGCTGCCACCATCTGGTACTGGTTGGAATTGCAGTATGTAGTGAATAGTGTGCCGTTTGGGACTCATTTCATGTGTATTTTGGCCTCTTCACTGCTCCCACTTCATTATATGCAAAAGCCAGGCTGGTCCTACCTAGATTTACACTCGGATTGCTAGATTCAGAGTCCATAGTTCTAACCATTAGGCCATAGAACCAGTTGGTTCTATGGTGATAGTATCAAAATAGTACCTCTGTCCATAGGGACTACCTCTGTCTATAGGGACTACCTCTGTCCATAGGGACTACCTCAAATCAAATCAAATCAAATTTATTTATATAGCCCTTCGTACATCAGCTGATATCTCAAAGTGCTGTACAGAAACCCAGCCTAAAACCCCAAACAGCAAGCAATGCATGTGAAAGAAGCACGGTGGCTAGGAAAAACTCCCTAGGAAAAACTCCCTAGAAAGGCCAAAAACCTAGGAAGAAACCTAGAGAGGAACCAGGCTATGAGGGGTGGCCAGTCCTCTTCTGGCTGTGCCGGGTGGATATTATAACAGAACATGGTCAAGATGTTAAAATGTTCATAAATAATAATAATCATAGTAGTTGTCGAGGGTGCAACAAGCACGTCCGGTGAACAGGTCAGGGTTCCATAGCCGCAGGCAGAACAGTTGAAACTGGAGCATCAGCATGGCCAGGTGGACTGGGGACAGCAAGGAGTCATCATGCCAGGTAGTCCTGAGGCATGGTCCTAGGGCTCAGGTCCTCCGAGAGAAAGAAAGAGAGAAAGTGAGAATTAGAGAGAGCATAGAGAATTAGAGAGAGCATATGTCCATAGGGACTACCTCTGTCTATAGGGACTACCTCTGTCCATAGGGACTACCTCTGTCCATAGGGACTACCTCTGTCCATAGGGACTACCTCTGTCTATAGGGACTACCTCTGTCTATAGGGACTACCTCTGTCCATAGGGACTACCTCTGTCCATAGGGACTACCTCTGTCCATAGGGACTACCTCTGTCTATAGGGACTACCTCTGTCCATAGGGACTACCTCTGTCCATAGGGACTACCTCTGTCTATAGGGACTACCTCTGTCCATAGGGACTACCTCTGTCCATAGGGACTACCTCTGTCCATAGGGACTACCTCTGTCCATAGGGACTACCTCTGTCTATAGGGACTACCTCTGTCTATAGGGACTACCTCTGTCTATAGGGACTACCTCTGTCCATAGGGACTACCTCTGTCTATAGGGACTACCTCTGTCTATAGGGACTACCTCTGTCCATAGGGACTACCTCTGTCTATAGGGACTACCTCTGTCTATAGGGACTACCTCTGTCTATAGGGACTACCTCTGTCCATAGGGACTACCTCTGTCCATAGGGACTACCTCTGTCTATAGGGACTACCTCTGTCTATAGGAACCACCTCTGTCTATAGGGACTACCTCTGTCCATAGGGACTACCTCTGTCTATAGGGACTACCTCTGTCCATAGGGACTACCTCTGTCCATAGGGACTACCTCTGTCCATAGGGACTACCTCTGTCTATAGGGACTATCTCTGTCCATAGGGACTACCTCTGTCCATAGGGACTACCTCTGTCTATAGGGACTACCTCTGTCCATAGGGACTACCTCTGTCCATAGGGACTACCTCTGTCTATAGGGACTACCTCTGTCCATAGGGACTACCTCTGTCTATAGGGACTACCTCTGTCTATAGGAACCACCTCTGTCTATAGGGACTACCTCTGTCCATAGGGACTACCTTTTTACATTTTTACATTTACATCATTTAGCAGACGCTCTTATCCAGAGCGACTTACAGTAGTGAATGCATACATTTCATACATTTTTTTTTTTTTTCTGTGCTGGCCCCCCGTGGGAATCGAACCCACAACCCTGGTGTTGCAAACACCATGCTCTACCAACTGAGCTACAGGGAAGGGACTACCTCTGTCTATAGGGACTACCTCTGTCTATAGGGACTACCTCTGTCCATAGGGACTACCTCTGTCTATAGGGACTATCTCTGTCCATAGGGACTACCTCTGTCCATAGGGACTACCTCTGTCTATAGGGACTACCTCTGTCCATAGGGAATACCTCTGTCCATAGGGACTACCTCTGTCTATAGGGACTACCTCTGTCTATAGGGACTACCTCTGTCCATAGGGACTACCTCTGTCCATAGGGACTACCTCTGTCTATAGGGACTACCTCTGTCCATAGGGACTACCTCTGTCCATAGGGACTACCTCTGTCCATAGGGACTACCTCTGTCTATAGGGACTACCTCTGTCCATAGGGACTACCTCTGTCCATAGGGACTACCTCTGTCTATAGGGACTACCTCTGTCCATAGGGACTACCTCTGTCCATAGGGACTACCTCTGTCTATAGGGACTACCTCTGTCTATAGGGACTACCTCTGTCCATAGGGACTACCTCTGTCCATAGGGACTACCTCTGTCTATAGGGACTACCTCTGTCCATAGGGACTACCTCTGTCCATAGGGACTACCTCTGTCTATAGGGACTACCTCTGTCCATAGGGACTACCTCTGTCCATAGGGACTACCTCTGTCTATAGGGACTACCTCTGTCTATAGGGACTACCTCTGTCCATAGGGACTACCTCTGTCCATAGGGACTACCTCTGTCTATAGGGACTACCTCTGTCCATAGGGACTACCTCTTTCCATAGGGACTACCTCTGTCCATAGGGACTACCTCTGTCCATAGGGACTACCTCTGTCTATAGGGACTACCTCTGTCCATAGGGACTACCTCTGTCCATAGGGACTACCTCTGTCTATAGGGACTACCTCTGTCCATAGGGACTACCTCTGTCTATAGGGACTACCTCTGTCCATAGGGACTACCTCTGTCCATAGGGACTACCTCTGTCTATAGGGACTACCTCTGTCTATAGGGACTACCTCTGTCCATAGGGACTACCTCTGTCTATAGGGACTACCTCTGTCTATAGGGACTACCTCTGTCCATAGGGACTACCTCTGTCTATAGGGACTACCTCTGTCTATAGGGACTACCTCTGTCCATAGGGACTACCTCTGTCCATAGGACTACCTCTGTCCATAGGGACTACCTCTGTCCATAGGGACTACCTCTCTCCATAGGGACTACCTCTGTCTATAGGGACTACCTCTGTCCATAGGGACTACCTCTGTCCATAGGGACTACCTCTGTCCATAGGGACTACCTCTGTCTATAGGGACTACCTCTGTCCATAGGGACTACCTCTGTCCATAGGGACTACCTCTGTCTATAGGGACTACCTCTGTCCATAGGGACTACCTCTGTCCATAGGGACTACCTCTGTCTATAGGGACTACCTCTGTCTATAGGGACTACCTCTGTCCATAGGGACTACCTCTGTCCATAGGGACTACCTCTGTCCATAGGGACTACCTCTGTCTATAGGGACTACCTCTGTCCATAGGGACTACCTCTGTCCATAGGGACTACCTCTGTCTATAGGGACTACCTCTGTCCATAGGGACTACCTCTGTCCATAGGGACTACCTCTGTCCATAGGGACTACCTCTGTCCATAGGGACTACCTCTGTCCATAGGGACTACCTCTGTCCATAGGGACTACCTCTGTCCATAGGGACTACCTCTGTCTATAGGGACTACCTCTGTCTATAGGGACTACCTCTGTCCATAGGGACTACCTCTGTCTATAAGGACTACCTCTGTCTATAGGGACTACCTCTGTCCATAGGGACTACCTCTGTCCATAGGACTACCTCTGTCCATAGGGACTACCTCTGTCCATAGGGACTACCTCTGTCCATAGGGACTACCTCTTATTGTGGTATGGAATTTTTTGTTTACTGAAAATAACAGCATTATGTTATTTTGAAAGATAATTTTACTGGTACCACAAAATTGATCTGACAGAACAGCAAAGGCAGCTTTTTATAAGCTGTGGAACATCTTCAATGCGGTGACATCACCTGGTTTAAATGTCTGTAGAGACAATATCTCTCTCACCATTACTCAATGCCTAGGTTTACCTCCAATGTACTCACATCCTACCATACCTCTGTCTGTACATTATGCCGTGAATCTATTTTATTGCGCCCAGAAACCTGCTCCTTTTACTCTCTGCTCCGAAAGCGCTAGACAACCAGTCCTGATAGCCTTTAGCCGTACCCACCCTTATCCTACTCATCCTCTGTTCCTCTGGTGATGTAGAGGTTAACCCAGGCCCTGCAGTGCCTAGCTCCACTCCCATTCCCCAGATGCTCTCATTTGTTGACTTCTGTAACCGTAAAAGCCTTGGTTTCATGCATGTTAACATTAGAAGCCTCCTCCCTAAGTTTGTTTTATTCACTGCTTTAGCACACTCTGCCAACCCGGATGTGCTAGCCGTGTCTGAATCCTGGCTTAGGAAGACCATCAAAAACCCTGAAATTTCCATCCCTAACTATAAAATGTTCCAACAAGATAGAACTGCCAAAGGGGGCAGTGTTGCAATCTACTGCAGAGATAGCCTGCAGAGTTCTGTCTTACTATCCAGGTCTGTACACAAACAATTCGAGCTTCTACTTTTAAAAATCCACCTTTCCAGAAACAAGTCTCTCACTGTTGCCGCTTGCTATAGACCACCCTCTGCCCCCAGCTGTGCCCTGGACACCATATGTGAATTGATTTCCCCCATCTATCTTCAGAGCTCGTGCTGCTAGGTGACCTAGACTGTGACATGCTTAACACCCCGGCCATCCTACAATCTAAGCTTGATGCCCTCAATCTCACACAAATTATCAATGAACCCAGCGAGCAGGCGTTTCTAATCGACCTGACCCGGGTATCCTGGAAGGATATTGACCTCATCCCGTCAGTAGAGGATGCATGGTTATTCTTTAAATGTGCCTTCCTCACCATCTTCAATAAGCATGCCCCATTCAAAAAATGTAGAACCAGGAACAGATATAGCCCTTGGTTCTCTCCAGATGTGACTGCCCTTGACCAGCACAAAAACATCCGATGCATTAGCATCGAATAGCCCCCATGATATGCAACTTTTCAGGGATGTTAGGAACAAATATACACAGGCAGTTAGGAAAGCTAAGGCTAGCTTTTTCAAGCAGAAATTTGAGCACAAACTCAAAAAAGTTCTGGGACACTGTAAAGTCCATGCAGCATAAGAGCACCTCCTCCCAGCTGCCCACTGCACTGAGGTTAGGAAACACTGTCACCACCGATAAATCCACTATAATTGAGAATTTCAATAAGCATTTTTCTACGGCTGGCCATGCTTCCACCTGGCTACCCCTAACCCGATCAACAGCCCTCCACCCCACACAGCAACTCGCCCAAGCCTCTCCCATTTCTCCTTCACCCAAATCCAGATAGCTGATGTTCTGAAAGAGCTGCAAAATCTGGACTCCTACAAATTAGCCGGGCTAGACAATCTGGACCCTCTCTTTCTAAAATGATCTGCAGAAATTTTTGCAACCCCTATTACTAGCCTGTTCAACCTCTCTTTCGTATCGTCTGAGATTCCCATAGATTGGAAAGCTGCCGCGGTCATCCCCCTCTTCAAAGGGGGAGACACTCTAGACCCAAACTGCTACAGACCTATATCTATCCTACCCTGCCTTTCTAAGGTCTTCAAAAGCCAAGTTAACAAACAGATGACCGACCATTTCGAATCCCACCATACCTTCTCTGCTATGCAATCTGGTTTCAGAGCTGGTCCTGGGTGCACCTCAGCCATGCTCAAGGTCCTAAACGATATCATAACTGCCATCGATAAGAGACATTACTGTGCAGCCGTATTCATCGACCTGGCTAAGGCTTTCGACTCTGTCAATCACAACATTCTTATTGGCAGACTCAATAGCCTTGGTTTCTCAAATGACTGCCTCGCCTAGTTCACCAACTACTTCTCTGATAGAGTTCAGTGTGTCAAATCGGAGGGCCTGTTGTCCGGACCTCTGGCAGTCTCTATGGGGGTGCCACAGGGTTCAATTCTCGGGCCGACTCTCTTCTCTGTATACATCAATGATGTCGCTCTTGCTGCTGGTGATTCTTTGACCCACCTGTACGCAGACGACCCCATTCTGTATACCTCTGGCCCTTCTTTGGACACTGTGTTAACTACCCTCCAGGCGAGCTTCAATGCCATTCATCTCTCCTTCCGTGGCCTCCAACTGCTCTTAAATGCAAGTAAAACTAAATGCATGCTCTTCAACCGATCGCTGCCCGCACCTGCCCGCCCGTCCAGCATCACTACTCTGGACGGTTCTGACTTAGAATATGTTGACAACTTCAAATACCTAGGTGTCTGGTTAGACTGTAAACTCTCCTTCCAGACTCACATTAAACATCTCCAATCCAAAATTAAATCTAGAATCGGCTTCCTATTTCGCAACAAAGCATCCTTCACTCATGCTGCCAAACATAACCTCGTAAAACTGACCATCCTACCGATCCTCGACTTTGGCGATGTCATTTAGAAATTAGCCTCCAACACTCTACTCAACAAATTGGATGCAGTCTATCACAGTACCATCCGTTTTGTCACCAAAGCTCCATATACTACCCACCACTGCGACCTGTACACTCTCGTTGGCTGGCCCTCGCTTCATACTCGTCGCCAAACCCACTGGCTCCAGGTCATCTACAAGTCTCTGCTAGGTAAAGCCCCGCCTTATCTCAGCTCACTGGTCACCATAGCAGCACCCACCCAGAGCACGCGCTCCAGCAGGTATATCTCACTGGTCACCCCCAAAGCCAATTCTTCCTTTGGCCGCCTCTCCTTCCAGTTCTCTGCTGCCAATGACTGGAACGAACTGCAAAAATCACTAAAACTGGAGACTCTTTTCTCCCTCACTAGCTTTAAGCACCAGCTGTCAGAGCAGCTCACAGATCACTGCACCTGTACATAGCCCATCTGTAAATAGCCCATCCAACTACCTCATCCCCATACTGTGTTTATTTATTTATCTTGCTCCTTTGCACCCCAGTATCTCTACTTGCACATTCATCTTCTGCACATTCTACCATTCCAGTGTTTAATTGCTATATTGTAATTACTTCACCACCATGGCCTATTTATTGCCTTACCTCCCTTATCTTACCTCATTTGCACATGCTGTATTTAGACTTTTTCTACTGTATTATTGATTGTATGTTTGTTTATTCCATGTGTAAGTCTGTGTTGTTGTATGTGTCGAACTGCTATGCTTTATCTTGGCCAGGTCGCAGTTGCAAATGAGAACTTCTTCTCAACTAGACTACCTGGTTAAATAAAGGTCAAATAAAAATAAAATAAAAAAATGGGCGAATGACATTTGATAGGATTGACAGGGATTGGAAGCCAGAAACAGCAGTGGGGTGTTGCTAGCATCAGCAGTTGTCTGTCTAATTAACTGTTAATACGAGATCAGCTGACAGATCTCAACCTGTCACAGTGTTGACAGGATGTTAGTGCAGGGGCTTCGATTGGCGAAATCTGACATACTTTTATTGTTCATTTTACGAGTATAGCTACAGGGTTTTTGAAAAGAAAAAGCTTTGCCCTTCCATCGCTCTATGATAGGCATAGTTATGTAAATGTAGTTGTTGGTGCATTAGTATTGTCCATGTGGTCACCTCAGTGAGAGGAGGGCCAGAGAGCTCAGAGAGCACAGGTACCTTCGGTTGTGGCTAATGTCCTTAGGCCTGTTTTAAAATGCTCAGCTTAACAGTGCCCTGAAATGTACACTCAGTCTATTTCAGTTATCCTAAGACATGGACCCTTCTGTTGCTGTATGGTAAAGTTGGTAGAATATTCCACTTTCAACGTCAGGATTGTGGTATAAATCCCTCTCGGGCCACCTATGCGAAAATGTATGCAGGCGCTACTGTTAGTCGCTTTGTATAAAAGTGTCTGCTATACGGCATGTATATATTACACTTTGAACACCTGTAGCACCTGATAGAATGGACAGGAATGTACTGGAGACGTAGTGATTCTCTTTAAAACCAGCAGGGGTCAGAGTGCTCTCTCTCTGTTACTTGGTAACTGGAGCTCTGTGTTAAACTGGTGTGTACCCTGATCAGGGCATAAGGCATAAAGCCAAAGAACTCAGTCCCGTCTCAACGTACTGTTGAGAGATAGAATAGTAGAATACAGCAGGTGCAATTTCAGAATGTGGTTGTGCATCAGCAGTTTTTCTCTTAGATCAGTCACTGACAGTCACACAATTCGCCATGCCGACTAACAATTTTTAGATTGGAAAGTTTGTCTAGCCAGCTATCTAAAGTTGTAGTAATCATGGCCGAATACCAACTGGGCACACAGGGCATGTGCCCAGGGGCCCTGACCTCCAAGGGGCCCCCATTGATTTTGTTAGTGAGTCTCATTTAGATATCATTAACATGGCATAAGTCATGGCAAAATGGGTAGAATGGCAGGAAATTTGTCATAAAATTACAAAAACTTGTCCCTGCCCCATGGCAAAATGTGTAGAATTGCAGGGAATTACCTTTAAAACTAAAATGTTTCTCTCCGTCATCAAGAGAGGAGCCACTAAAATGTATTTCCCGCGAGGTAGGGGGTCCAACCAAATCACGCTTATGGCCCCCAAAAGGCTGACCCCGATTACACATTGAGATGTCTAAAGATGTCTGTGGATGGACATGTGCCTCTACCTTCCTGTGTGTGTGTGTGTGTGTGTGTGTGTGTGTGTGTGTGTGTGTGTGTGTGTGTGTGTGTGTGTGTGTGTGTGTGTGTGTGTGTGTGTGTGTGTGTGTGTGTGTGCGTCCTTTACATGCCATCATGGGAACAATTAACTGACTAGGCCCCTGTCTCTCAGTAACAGGTTAGTTTGTTTCCCTTCCAATGGCTTTACATGGTAAAACAGCTAGGCTAACAGGCTTCAGGCTGTGTGTACTTCTCTGGAGCTGTTCACACTCACAAAAAAACTGGGAGTGGGATTATACAACTGGACAGGGGGGCAGGGGATCGGAGCGTACACCCACCCACCCACACACACACAGACACACACACACACACACACACACACACACACCCACACCCACACCCACACCCCCACACACACACACACACACAGGGTCCATTCCACTACAACAGACTGACTGACTTACATAATGTGTGATTTCATCATCGGACTAATCTTAGACCTTTAGAGAGGTTGGCTCTGACAGAAGAAGAGATATGGAGAATGACTGATAGAGGTAGAAGAGTAGGGGAGAGAAAGGGAGGAGAGAGAGGGAGAAAGAGAGAGAAAGGGGGAGAGAAAGAGGGAGGGCGAGAGAGATTGACAATGACTTGGAGAGACAGAGGGAGAGAGAGAGCAGTCCCTCCTGCTCAGCTTCTAGCCAGCCTGTCAGGTGAAATGCTCTCCTTCCGCTGTTTCTTGCCTTCTAATCCTCCTGTAAATCTCCTGTAATCGGGTGAGAGCATGCTGCCTCCTGACAAACTTACAGCTACAGGCTGCCTGCTGCCTGACTTTGCGTTCATTGTCTATGTAAAGACCAGGGAGGAGGATTGTGTGGCGGTGGTGATCCATCGGACAGCCTAGGCACACGGTAAGGAGGGGGTTAGAGCAAGTTAGCTGGAGCAGCACGGGTCTGTTGTTGCTGGTACTTAGCCAGACAAACCCAGAGGAACAGAGGAAGAGGGGATGCGTATGCTGTATTGACCCAGGAAGACGGAGAAAGGGAGTAAACAAAGGGAGAGAGAAGAGGACAATACCCTCCATTGGATAGACAACCGTTTTATGGTGAGACTTATTGGCATGTATGGGTTTGTAACTCTGTCAAAGTTCATGGTCCCACTACTTTCTGTACAGGATCTTATCAGAGGCGCATGCTGTGGATTGATAGCACCTTTTATAATGTTCTCCTTCCACACTTTGTTGTTCGGAGAAACAACAGAGACTTGTGAAATCAGATTTTCAGGGAAGGTTGTTCGAGAACAAGTTGTTGTAATGTGACCCAGTAGCACAGGAGGTTGGTGGCACCTTAATTGGGGAGGATGGGCTTATGGTAATGTCTGGAGCGGAATGAGTGGAATAGTATCAAATACATCAAACACATGGTTTCCATGTGTTTATTACCATTCCATTTGCTCCATTCCAGACATTATCATGAGCCGTCCTCCCCTCAGCAGCCTCCACTGCTCAGTAGTATATTGTCCAAGCCGGGGAAGTTAGAGGAAGAAACACATGGTTATGCAGCCAGGCATAGAGGACGAGTTGTAGTGATATCGATCTTCATTCTTCTAAGAGGAACAGCAAAAGAATGAAAACAAAGGCTTGTGGGACTTTAAGAGGTTGAGTGTTCCTATCTGTGGTTAAACTAGATCCTACATGATCCTACTTAAAGGAAGCTTTTAGACTAATGAGTAGGCTAAGCTGTAGTCATGTAGGTAGTTAAAAACAAGTGGTAAGGCTAATTCTTTGTGAAGAGATTGGAAAACATTGCTGTGTGATTCTGTAGGGAAAAGCAGGGCCAAATCAAGCAGCTAGAGAGATAAAATCACATCAATGCCCCTCTGTGGACGACAGCTTTGTTTATGTTGCGGTGAAAAATAAGGTTTTCCCATCCCTGCCCCTTCACACACACACAGGCAGGCGTGCACACACACACACACACACACACACAACGGCGCGCAGATATACATTCACACACAAACACATGCACACACACACATGCACATAAAAAACACATGCACACACACACATATAAACACATTTTTTTCTGTCAGCAAAAGACAGAGAAGCAGCATCAAGGATTGCTAAAAATAGCAGTCAGTCCTTGGAGCAAAATAGCCATTCTTTTTCTGTCTGTGCACAGAGATGCATTTGGGAATTCTGTTTTACGCAACGTGAGAAGTTACAGATAACTTTCTCAAACAATATTGTTGCTGATTTTTACCAGAGCAGTTACCAACATTGTTGCTGATTGTTACCAGGGCAGTTACCAACATTGTTGCTGATTGTTACCAGGGCAGTTACCAACATTGTTGCTGATTGTTACCAGGGCAGTTACCAACATTGTTGCTGATTGTTACCAGGGCAGTTACCAACATTGTTGCTGATTGTTACCAGAGCAGTTACCAACATTGTTGCTGATTGTTACCAGCACAGTTACCAACATTGTTGCTGATTGTTACCAGGGCAGTTACCAACATTGTTGCTGACTGTTACCAGCTCAGTTACCAACATTGTTGCTGATTGTTACCAGGGCAGTTACCAACATTGTTGATGATTGTTACCAGGGCAGTTACCAACATTGTTGCTGATTGTTACCAGCTCAGTTACCAACATTGTTGCTGATTGTTACCAGGGCAGTTACCAACATTGTTGCTGATTGTTACCAGCACAGTTACCAACATTGTTGCTGATTGTTACCAGCTCAGTTACCAACATTGTTGCTGATTGTTACCAGAGCAGTTACCAACATTGTTGCTGATTGTTACCAGCTCAGTTACCAACATTGTTGCTGATTGTTACCAGGGCAATTAACAACATTGTTACCAGGTGCAGTTACCAACATTGTTGCTGATTGTTACCAGGGCAGTTACCAACATTGTTGCTGATTGTTACCAGAGCTGTTACCAACATTGTTACTGATTGTTACCAGGGCAGTTACCAACATTGTTGCTGATTGTTACCAGAGCAGTTGCCGACATTGTTGCTGATTGTTACCAGAGCAGTTACCGACATTGTTGCTGATTGTTACCAGTGCAGTTGGTAACATTGTTGCTGATTGTTACCAGTGCAGTTGGTAACATTGTTTCTGATTGTTACCAGTGCAGTTGGTAACATTGTTGCTGATTGTTACCAGTGCAGTTGGTAACATTGCTGCTGATTGTTACCAGTGCAGTTGGTGACATTGTTGCTGATTGTTACCAGTGCAGTTGGTAACATTGTTGCTGATTGTTACCAGAGCAGTTACCGACATTGTTGCTGATTGTTACCAGAGCAGTTACCAACATTGTTGCTGATTGTTACCAGTGCAGTTGGTAACAGTGTTGCTGATTGTTACCAGTGCAGTTGGTAAGATTGTTACCAGGGCAGTTGGTAACATTGTTACCAGTGCAGTTGGTAACATTGTTGCTGATTGTTACCAGTGCAGTTGGTAACATTGTTGCTGATTGTTACCAGTGCATTTGGTAACATTGTTACCAGTGCAGTTGGTAACATTGTTACTGATTGTTACCAGTGCAGTTGGTAACATTTTTGCTGATTGTTACCAGGGCAGTTGGTAACATTGTTGCTGATTGTTACCAGTGCAGTTGGTAACAATGTTACTGATTGTTACCAGGGCAGTTGGTAACATTGTTACTGATTGTTACCAGGGCAGTTGGTAACATTGTTACTGATTGTTAACCGAGCAGTTATCAACGTTGTTGCTGATTGTTACCAGGGCAGTTACGAACATTGTTTCTGATTGCTACCAGCTCAGTTACCAACATTGTTGCTGAATGTTACCAGGGCAGTTACCAACATTGTTGCTGATTGTTACCAGTGCAGTTGGTAACATTGCTGCTGATTGTTACCAGTGCAGTTGGTAAGATTGTTACCAGTGCAGTTGGTAACATTGTTGCTGATTGTTACCAGTGCAGTTGGTAACATTGTTACTGATTGTTACCAGTGCAGTTGGTAACATTGTTACTGATTGTTACCAGAGCAGTTACCGACATTGTTGCTGATTGTTACCAGAGCAGTTACCAACATTGTTGCTGATTGTTACCAGCGCAGTTACCAACATTGTTTCTGATTGTTACCAGGGCAGTTGGTAACAGTGTTGCTGATTGTTACCAGTGCAGTTGGTAACATTGTTGCTGATTGTTACCAGTGCAGTTACCAACATTGTTTCTGATTGTTTCCAGTGCAGTTGGTAACATTGTTGCTGATTGTTACCAGTGCAGTTGGTAACATTGTTGCTGATTGTTACCAGTGCAGTTGGTAACATTGTTACTGATTGTTACCAGGGAAGTTGGTAACATTGTTACTGATTGTTACCAGGGCAGTTGGTAACATTGTTACTGATTGTTACCAGGGCAGTTGGTAACATTGTTGCTGATTGTTACCAGGGCAGTTGGTAACATTGTTACTGATTGTTACCAGTGCAGTTGGTAACATTGTTGCTGATTGTTACCAGTGCAGTTGGTAACATTGTTGCTGATTGTTACCAGTGCAGTTGGTAACATTGCTGCTGATTGTTACCAGGGCAGTTGGTAACATTGTTGCTGATTGTTACCAGGGCAGTTGGTAACATTGTTGCTGATTGTTACCAGGGCAGTTGGTAACATTGTTACTGATTGTTACCAGGGCAGTTGGTAACATTGTTACTGATTGTTACCAGGGAAGTTGGTAACATTGTTTCTGATTGTTACCAGGGCAGTTGGTAACATTGTTGCTGATTGTTACCAGGGCAGTTGGTAACATTGTACAGCAACATTTACATGGCAGATCTTTCCGTGCACCATGGCGTTTTACTTCATGACCAGGAATGTAAATACCTTATCTACATCTAAATGTTAATGCTACTTCATCTTTAAAGAGAAAATGATTCATTTTGAGTGTGATTTCTGTGAATGGTGTGTGTGTGTGTGTGTGTGTGTGTGTGTGTGTGTGTGTGTGTGTGTGTGTGTGTGTGTGTGTGTGTGTGTGTGTGTGTGTGTGTGTGTGTGTGTGTGTGTGTGTGTGTGCACAGATTGGTTGATTAGTACCCAGCAGGCTACTCTACTCTAGTTGAAGGTGAAGCCCCATGCAGTGACAGATGCTGTAGCCGGCCTGGCCCAGCCTGGCTTCCCAGACATGATAGCAGGCAGGCAGTCTGCACCATATGCCCTGTCTATACCCATTACACACACCCTATCACTTAGCCTACATAGGCTGACTCACTGAGAGAGAAGTCAAAGCTTTTTGTTGAATTTCTTATTCCTGAAAACATCATTCTTGTTAGTCTGTGTTCAGCAGCAGTAGACCTCCCTTTTCATGTTCTTTAGATAATTGCTTTAAACGTAAATGCATTGAATGCTTATTAAACTCTCCCTGATAGTTTATGCAATGTGTATAAAGCAGGCTTACAGTGTGTGCTCAGTATAGACATTAGAAAACTTCCCAAGATGCTTTATTTAAACGCAAGGTTTATCTATTAATCCTGGTATTGACCTCCAGATACAGACTAGACCGTCACGTTCAATGTGTCTCCGAGTAGGGCGTCCTGGTGTCCAGTAGGGCGTCCTGGTGTCCAGTAGGGCGTCCTGGTGTCCAGTAGGGCGTCCTGGTGTCCAGTAGGGCGTCCTGGTGTCCAGTAGGGCGTCCTGGTGTCCAGTAGGGCGTCCTGGTGTCCTGGCCTCAATCCAGTTACAAAACGTCTATCTGTAGCACGTTGGTTGCACCGTGACGAGGCTGAGAGGGCAGATTATTTCTGACTGCTGTAATTGTTCAGATTACAATACCTCCTCCTGTCAACTACACCTGGCTGGGAGGGGCTAGGTTCTCCTCAGCCTGATTCACACTATAGGACCTAAGCTACCCAACCCTAGCCGAGCTGTACTAGGCTGGCCTGGTTACGAATCCCCCATAGTTGATAGAACCGTGCTGAAAAGGACAACGTAAAAAAGAAAATATCGGAGCAAACACTATACAGGTTGCATCGGCCCAAGAAGGTGAATCGGTCATTAAGGCTCTCCTCAGGTCTGGGGGGATTGAGGCTCATCTACTTTACAACCTCCCTCACTCACACTGACTAAGACCAATCAGTGGACCAGACCTTACACTCAGACCAGGCTGGAAATAGAAAACATAGGAGTTACGGCCGTGCCGTCTCAGGTCAATGGGAACCTTAGGAGGCTGTTCAGGAGCAACTTACTTGACAGATCAACATCGACTGAAAGATGTGGAGATGAGAGGGTCAACCAACTATGTAGGCTAATGATTATAAAATGTTTTGTCACATTGGTAATTGAATGTAGTGTAAATCCAGACTCTAAAGGATTGTTTGATGGCTATTCTTATACAATATATGCATGTTTCATGCCAACTAGATCCATGCTGGTTTATTTCAGTTGGTTTACTGTGAGGCAGAGAAGGTTTAGAGACTCTCTATCAGCTATTGATAAACACTCTTTGATTAAAAAAAAGGATCATATCTTGGGGAAATGGAAGAGAAGGGAGCCAAAATAGGGTACAAACAGGACGTTTGATTCATCACATCCATAATTGAGTTGCCAATTGTTTCACAATGTGTAATTGAATTAGAGCTATCTCTGTTGTGTAAGAGTGTGACAGTCATATTGTGTGTGTGCATGTGTGTGTGTGTGCGAACGCGCTCTTGCTGTTCTGTGTCTGTTTGTCTGTGTCCCTCTAGTCATGTATGTCTGTGTCTATTCTTCCAGGGAGCAGCTGTGATGTGGTAATCATCAGCAGGGTCCAGACAGGGTCCTCTCCACATCTCATCCTCCCGTGGCCAGAGGAGGCCTCTTGGTCGGGTGTGATCCCCTCCTCTCGGTGGTCCACCTGGAGGTCCAGTGATGGCTCATGCACAAGATGATCCCCAACTAGGCGCTGGTCCGTCCGAGGATTCTGAACTCTCTGAGAATGAGTCCGAAACGGCAAGCTTAGTGTCGGAGGACTCTATCATGCCAGACTATGAGATGGAGCGGGGTAGAGGAGGCACCACCTCTACGCTGTACGAGGCCTGTAACAGGAACGAGGCGCTGACGCTACGGAGGGTCCTGGAGAGGGGGGTTACTAAGGAAGAGGTTATGGAGCTGGACATCAATGGCATGGTAAGGACTATGTCATGTTTCCCTCAGGTGGTTCTGGGTTCAATAAGTATTTGATTTCTTTCAAATACTTGAAGCGTAGGATGGGACTATTCTAAGAAAATCTTATGGCCTCAGATGTTGTACCTTAGAACAGGGTTTCCCAAACTCTGCCCCCCTGAGTGCACGTCTTGGTTTTTGCCCCAGCACCACACAGCTGATTCAAATAATCAGAGCTGATTTGAATCAGCTGTGTAGTGCTAGGGCAAAACCCTGCCTTAGAGCAGTGTTTCTCAACATTTGGCCTGCGGACTGGCAATGATTCCTGGGATGATACTGACTGGTCTTTGAGATGGTTGGCTTACACTTTTTTAGTGAGTTACTCAAATGTTCATTTTAATGTAAGAGGTCCCACAAGGAGGAAGAAGAAAAGCTTGCCGGTTTCTGGTACATAAAAGGTGGAGAAACACTGCATTAGAGCATATTGAATGACCACATCTGGGTTCTGCTTTGTTTCCATGTCAGAATGGTCTGATGCTTGCTGTCTCCAGAGGCTATGTGGACATGGTCTATGGTCTACACACGTGCCCACTGATCGACATTAACCATCAGGACAATGAAGGCAACACAGCACTGATGATCGCTGCCCAGGCCGGTAAGCATTGCAATAATATGCTGGCTAGCTTTGGTGAGCATATCATATCAATAGAAGCACCTATTCCATGATCTGGTAGGGGTCAAAGCATTATACTCAGGGGTGTAACTGGAACAAAATCAACTGGGAACTTAATCACAGTCATCGGCCATTCAGTTACAAAACGTGTTAAAATTTTCCCCGGAAGATTCCCACCTAATTCCACTGATGATAACAACTATGGCAACTTAAACCTTCCTAATAACAGCCCCTCTCTCCACTCAGGCTACATCTCCATTCTAAACTTCATCCTGAACTACTACCCTAAGATAGACCTGGAGGTGAGGGACAACCGGGGCTTCACTGCCCTCATCAAGGCAGCCATGCAAGGCAGGGTGGACTGTGTGTCTTCCCTCCTCATGGCCGGTAAGTGGCTATAGTCAGTGAAATCAAGAATTGGAGTAGTCATTGAACAGAAGTCTTTGAGTGCAGGGTTGGAAGGACTTCTAAAGACTATTTCCAGGGGTTTTCCTTTTCCAAGTGGCGCAAATCCTCCCTCTCCATACTGACAACTTCCTAACTGATATCTTCTGTTTATTCTCGAATTAGTAGAAGCACAGTTACTATGGTGAAATGGGTTATCAACTTATCATCATAGAACTAGAATGACTATTGTATTATTCATTATGTTTCTATGGTTACCGTGAATGTGTTAAAGAGAAAAAAAAGTAGTGCACTATATAGGGAATAGGGTGCTATTTCAGACACAGACCAAGTGTATGATTATGACAGCCATTTAGGTGGAGAAGGATGATGACGCACATCTATCTGAGTTCAAGGGTCAAATCTGAGGACATTGGTTTTCTATTCTCATGTTCTTGTCTTATCTGGGACTAGCTGTTTTGGGTTGCAGGCTGGATTAGCTTTGTGTGGATTTACCAGGACTGATATAGACATGGCTGTGGTAACACCTATTAACGCTACATAAGTCAAGACAGGTCACCATCAAGTCACCCTACTACCTATTCTTATCTGTAACATAGGAGGCTGCTGAGGGGAGGACAGCTCATAATAATGGCTGGAATGGAGTAAATGAAATGGTATCAACCACATGGAAACCGTGTATTTGATGTGTTCAATACCATTTCATTATTTCCGTTCCAGCCATTACAATGAGCCCGTCCTCCCTAATTAAGGTGATCTGTGATCTGTAGGCACAAAAAAACGCTTTGGGTGTGGTGTAATTTGTGTTATGTCCACATGCCTTATAATGCATTCCTCTTCAGCTGAGTAAATGCTTGAGGACAAACCTCTGAAATAGACACTAGTGCGAGTCCGTCTCCATCCAATAATGCATCCATTTAAATAATTAAGAACTAATTAACCAAATAACCTAAAAGCAGCAATCAGCACTAGAAACATTGTTTCAACTGCTGATTGTCCCTTTAATTGAAACCCTTGATTCTCCTGCTTCAAACTGGAGATGTTCATAAACACATACTGTCTCATTATTAGCCAATCAAATAGTGACAGTTCTCCTTTCCGTAGCCGCCGGACTATTCAATTCTGGCTCTGGCAGGCCAAAGCATTTCTGTTTTTTTGTTTCTACCTGGTAGTTAATTGGAATCACCTGGTGTCCCAGGTCTGAATTGGTCCCTGATTATAAGGAGGTGAAAAATGGAAGTGTTTCGACCCTACAGAACCAGAATTGAATAGCCCACCTCATAGTGTATTGCTGTTTATGTTTATATCCTCTATCTCCCTCCACATTTTACAGTTCCTTCACTGGCCACATAGTAGGACGATTACACTGACATTAATTTTCTTTCAACTGTCAGAGTACATGCCTCACACATTACATTATAAAAATCTAGTCTTGATCAGTTTCCCTTATTTCTTTAGTGCCTAACCTTTTTGCCTAGCTCCTATGATCATTTTGGATGTGCCTTCCTGTTTCTCTGTCTCCCTGCCTATCCCGATGTCCAGGTGCAGATATCAATGTAGTGGATGAGGTCCGAGGGAAAAGCATCACGGACTGGGCACTGAAGACGGGTCGCTTCGAGGTCCTGCAGCGTCTCCGTGTTCTCCAGGCGCACCCCATCGCCGAGCAGTTCTGCGACAGCTACGTGATTGAGTGGCCCAAGCTGAAGGAGCTGGTTGCCAAAGGTTAGAGAGGCCGGCCAGCAACCAGAGGGTTGCCGGTTCCAATTCCTGCCCTGGCTGGTAAAAAGCTGGTGGGCAGTGGTCCAGTAGCCTGCTGTTGTAACCTATAAACTGCTCCAAGGGGGCTGCACTGCGGCTGACCCATTTATCCAACCTCTCCATTGGGCGTGCGTAGGCTATGTGTGTTTCTCTGTAGTGTGTCTCTGTGACAATAAATCTGAATCAAACTGTATTGCAATGCAACAAATGTTACTAGGTGTTCTACATAGAAGTAATCTTCTATCTTCTGTCTTCTTCTAAAGCCATGATCCCCAAAACACTGACTCAACGTCTGAAGGACAGCCTGACCATTAGCTTACCCAAGGACCCTCAGGACAACGGAGTGATGGACCACCTGGTGAAGATGACCACATCCATCCACAGCCCTCTAGTCTCCACTGGCTGCCGGCCCCTCTGCCCCACAAGCCCCCCCGAGCTCGGGAAGCGGCGCCTGGCCGTGCCGGAACTGATGGAGAAGCACAGCAGCAAGGACCTGGAGGAAAGCTCTGTGTGTCATAGTAACGGTGTGAAATGTTCCTTCACGCCTGCGCCAGTGTCGTCGAGCTCCTTCTCGCTCGCCAACTGCTGCTCGAACGCGGAGCGGAGCGATAGTGTTCTCTCGATGGCTGCCAGTGGCATCCGATACCTCATCCCTTGTTCCATGGCCCACCGGAACTCTGTATTCCCGTCTGGTTGCATCCCCAAGATCACCTTCACCAAGTCTCAGGACAAAACACCAAAGAAGGCGAAGAAGGTGAAGAGGCACAAGGGCCACCTGGAGCCTCCGGTCTGGAAGTACAAGTCAGAGAAGCAGGAGAAGAAAAAGGAAAAGGAGAAGTTGGAGGAAGAGAAGCAAGCACAAGAGAAGGCACGTAAGAAAGCTAAGAAGAAGGCAGCCAAGGCGGCGGCCAAGTCAAAGGAGCCTGCCAAGGCAAGTTAAACTGCTGTCTGTAAAGTGCCACAGAGTGAGAGCACAGAACCCTGGGAAAATAAAGCGACCTCTGTGCTGTCATCAGACGGAAGAGGAAGCGAGACACCCCACTCGCAGTTTTGTTTACTGGTTGAATGAAAGTCAATGAACTAAGTAGACCAGACCCAGTTGCTATTGCATTGGTGTCTATGGGAGACCATTTTTTTCAATGATAAACGGCCTGAGAGAACTATCTTGAATTATCCACCATCTTTGCTGTCATCTCCTACTAACTCCATTGTATCCACTGTGATGATGTCATATAAGACGGACAAGGGGACGGCTCCCCTGTGGTGGCACCTGCCTGGGGTCATCATGGAGGCCCAGTTGCAGCCCTACAGTGGGGCCTCCAATAACATGGGTGGAAACTAGTATCTGAGCCGGACTAAGTCTAATAGATGGACTGTTTTTCCTCTCTGCCGGGATATGCTGCTGTAAGGACTGTAATGGCCTGGACATTCCTAGACATTATTATTCATGTATCTTTCATGTGGAATTCTCTTTCTGTTTTAAATTATTTTGATGATTTATTTATTTTTGAGAGTTCAGTCGTTAAAAAGATCAGTAGAGTTTGTTTGGTCTTCCATGTTCTTAACTAACCAATCGAAACTGTGAAGGAACCAGAGCCATAGCAAAGAAATATCTCATTTCTGATAAGCAAGGTACTTCCTGAAATAGAAACAGGACATTAACATGAGTTAGGCAAATGATGAGGGAGGATTATGAACAAGTTTTCAGAGTTGCACGTTTGATAAACCTCATGGTCAGATATAGCACACCCAGACCTGGGTTCAAATACAATTTAAAAGCATTTCAAATGCTTCAGCTGTGCTTGAGAGAGCTTGCCTGTTGATATGGAAACAATAGAAAAGTCCCAAAAGTGCAAACCACACCCACCTGGCACTCCAGGCAAGCTAAAGCAAACGCTAAATGTTTTTGTAGATTGTGAATAGTATTTGAACCCAGGTCTGACCACAATGCAAATCTGAGTTGCAATCTGCTCTGTGCTTTGTTTTCCTATGTACTCCAATTAGCTGTCTTCCAAAAGAAGTAGATTTTACACTGTTACCGATGAGAGGACTTTTGACTTTTATCAAGAGTAGTAATATAATATCAGGGATCCCCTGAGTTTTGATGAGGCTCAGGTACTTAAAGATAAACCTGAGTGGCTTATTATTACGGTGCACAAACCTGCTCAGTTAGAATAAATTGTTTGTTGATCCAGGTCACATGTTGTGATGGAGCTGAAATTTGAAGTATGTTATTCAGTAGGAATCAATTTCTGTCCTAATAGTATGTCCTGTTTTTTTTTAAATAACACCATCTTCCTCGTCAAAGATCCAGAAAATCGTATGTGTAGTGGCTATAGCCAGTCAAAAACCATTGAGACGTCAGATACGGCTCCTACAATATGAAAAGATACGCTAGGCCTAATGAATATTCTATTACGAAAGCAAACATTAAAACGTTTAAAAACACAACATCCATGTGACTTAGTGATGATCCTTCTTCCCCCTATATCCGATAGATTTAGCAGCTTTGGCTATAGGCTAAGCTGGGTTAGTGTGTAAGCTCAGTGAGCTTGTTAACTGGTGCTATTATAGTCACAGTCAGATCAGACAATAACCATACAGCCTAACCATGGATACAGCTGTAACCATGGGGTGTAACCATACAGCCTAACCATAGATACAGCTGTAACCATGGGGTGTAACCATACAACCTAACCATAGATACAGCTGTAACCATGGGGTGTAACCATACAACCTAACCATAGATACAGCTGTAACCATGGGGTGTAACCATACAACCTAACCATAGATACAGCTGTAACCATGGGGTGTAACCATACAACCTAACCATAGATACAGCTGTAACCATGGGGTGTAACCATACAGCCTAACCATAGATACAGCTGTAACCATGGGGTGTAACCATACAACCTAACCATAGATACAGCTGTAACCATGGGGTGTAACCATACAGCCTAACCATAGATACAGCTGTAACCATGGGGTGTAACCATACAACCTAACCATAGATACAGCTGTAACCATGGGGTGTAACCATACAGCCTAACTATACAGTACCTTCAGAAAGTATTCACACCCCTTGAATTTTTCCACATTTTTTGTGTTACAAAGGGGGATTCAAATGCATTTAATAGTCATTTTTTTTGTCAACGATCTACACAAAATACTCTGTAATGTCAGTGTGGAAGAAAAATTTTAACATTTTTTGGGGGGTGAGAAAAACGGATTAGAAAAGCGTTCAACCCCCTGAGTCAACACATGTTAGAATCACATTTGGCAGCGATTACAGAGACTTTCTGGGTAAGTCTCTGAAAGCTTTGCAAACCTGGATTGTATATATTTTATTATTCAAGCTCTGTCAAGTTGGTTGTTGATCATTGCTAGACAGCCATTTTCAAGTCTTGCCATAGATTTTCAAGACGTTTTAAGTCCAAACTGTAACTAGGCGCTCAGGAGCATTCAATGTCATCTTGGTAAGTAACTCCAGTGTATATTTGGCCTTGCGTTTTAGGTTATTGTCCTGCTGAAAGGTGGATTTGTCTTCCAGTGTCTGTTGGAAAGCAGACTGAACCAGGTTTTCCTCTAGGACTTTGCCTGTGCTTAGCTCTATTCCTTTTCTTTTTATCCTAAAAAACGTCCAAGTCATTGCCGATGACAAGTATTCCCATAACAGGATGCAACCACCACCATCCTTGAAAATATGAAGAGTGGTACTCAGTGATGTGTTGTGTTGGATTTGCCTCAAACATAACACTTTGTATTCAGGATAAAAGTGAATTTCTTTGACACATTTTTTTGCAGTATTACTTTTGTGTCTTATTGCAAACAGGATGCATGTTTTGGAATATTTGCAATATGTACAGGCTTCCTTCTTTTCACTCTGTCATTTGGGTTAGTATTGTGGAGTAATTACAATGTTGTTGATCCATCCTCAGTTTTCTCATGTCAGCCATTTAACTCTGTAACTTGTTTAAAATCCCCATTGGCCTCATGGTGAAATCCTTGAGCAGTTTCCTTCCTCTCCGGCAACTGAGTTAGGAAGGACGCCTGTATCTTTGTAGTGACTGGATGTATTGATACACCATCCAAAGTGTAATTATTAACTTTACCATGCTCAAAGGGATATTCAGAGTTGGCTTTTTTTTACCCATATATTATACAGCCTAAATATAGATACATCTGTAACCATGGGGCGTAACCACACAGCCTAAATATAGATACATCTGTAACCATGGGGCGTAACCACACAGCCTAAATATAGATACATCTGTAACCATGGGGCGTAACCATGGGGCATAACCATACAGCCTAAATATATATACATCTGTAACCATGGGGTGTAACCATAAAGACTAACAATACATCTGTAACCATACAGCCTAACTATACGTCTGTAACCATAGCAACTAACTATAGATACGTCTGTAACCATGGGGCGTAACCACACGACCTAACCATAGGTAGCGGCATAACCCAAAGGGCGCAATACATGGGAGGGTTAATGTTAACCCAGAAGCCAGCTGCACCAATGTGTCAGAGGAAACACCCCAAGTAAAGCCACCCAGGCCAAACCATCCCCTAACCCGGATGACACTGGGCCAATTGTGCATCACCCTATGGGACTCCCGGTCACGGCCGGTTGTGACACAGCCTGGGATCGAACCCAGGTCTGTAGTGACGCTTCAAGCACTGCGATGCAGTGCCTTAGACCGCTGCGCCACTCAGGAGACAATACTTAATGTTTTAGATCGGATTTTCGTCCGTTTGGGTAAAGGTACCTGTACCTCCAGCTATATTGCAGCCAGTGTTTAACCTCCACTGACCCCAAGTCAGATCTAAAAGTTCAGTTACTTACGACCTATCAAAAGAATAGGAATGATTTGTTTGAATAAAGCTATTTTTATAAGATGCTAAGAACTATCTCCAGACCATAAATATCAGTCTATAAAATAAACAAACAATATCAATTAGGTAAAACAAACAGACAAATAGGAGGAATAAGATCAAAACTAAAGCAAGAATTTCTAAATTTACAAAAGACACTCATCAACTTTTCATGTAAGTAGATCAACCTACCAAGATAAACCCAATGAAACTTTCTCAAAGTATCTCTACAATATTTGTCTCAGTTCCCCTTTGCAGTTGGGGAACTAGTCAATATACAGTCTACATCAAAATAAAAGCCCTATAGATGTCAGAGAGAGACCATAGTAGCATCTTTGACTAAAGACTGAGTCTGCCTCCAAAATGGCAACCTATTCCCCACGTAGCGCACTACTTCTGACCAGAGCCCTTATGGGCCCTGTTCAGTAGGGAATAGGGTGCCATTTGTGACTGGGAGTCCTCAGACAGGAGATACATACTGTATATCACAGACTGTTTATGCATTTCCATGATGACTCATGTTTTCTATAACTTAGAAAAATGGCTGCACAGCACATTATGTTACTGTACACAAGTACATTTATTTTTCACAGGTATTTTCATTCAGGATGTGCTCTTTAGTTTAAAATTTGAAAAGTGCTCAACTTCTTTTAGAAGCAGACATTGCCTGTCTCTCTATTCTATTGAATAAAATCCTAAACAGGTTTAAATTCTCCCTCCTCTCTCTGCGAGATTATTGCACAACAACAAAACAAACTGTGCTGTCCTTAGAAATAGAATGATATCATTCTATTTTTCTGGTGCTGCCTAGCTGGTGCTGAAAGAATGTCGGAAACAGCCCGGATCTCAACATCTCACAGATTAATTTTGGGAAGGAAAAATAACAGTTTGCTCTCTCTTTGCTAAAACAGTTGATTTGAGGGTTACCAGCTGTGTGTGTATCTGTACACAGCCCAAGAGGATAGATTAAGGGCCATGAGAACAAGAAATTCACATTACTGAGAAGAAAATATCTCACCCACGCTTCAATGTAATTCAGCTTTCCCATAAAGGAGGCAGCCATATTTGGATCATGGTGGAAGATCAACAGTTCAGTATTAGATAAAGTGTTCCACTGGATCTAGATAGCTGCATTTATTAGATTTAGACTGTAGGCCTTGCAGACTTCATTTTCTAGGATATTTCATAATGACCAAAGCTGGCCAAAATGGTGCAATATTTCCCAAAGCTCTAGGTTCAAGCCCTGAATGCTGATTGGCTGACAGTCGTGGTATATCAGACCGTATACCATGGGTATGACAAAACACGTATTTTTACTGCTCTTATTACGTTGGTAACCAGTTTATAATAGCAATAAGGCACCTCTGGGGTTTGTGGTGTGTGTGTGTGTGTTCAAAAATAGTTTTCATATTTGTTTCTGTAACACTAAAGGGGATGGTGACCGGACACCAATTGCAGTACCATGGACAGTGAGTGTGTCATCGCCCATGAGTCAGATCTGCAACCACTGAAGGGTTACGTCCAATGGGTAAGAGTAGGGATTGATGTGGGACTGGCTGTCTCAGTCAGAGCTGCGTCCTGAATGGCACCCTATTTCCTATATATTCCACTACTTGCTCAATGGGCAAGAAGTACCCTATTCCCAAAAGTATAGTGCACTAAATAGCTAATATGGTGCCATTTGGGATGGACCTCTGTCTGTCTTGGGGTCCAGTCAGCGTCCTCAGGAAGCGCCATGCCGTTGGACAGCTGCTCTTCTAACGTCCCACTGGGCACAACAACCTCAGGTCAATATTACTTTGTTAATGATACCAAGACAGTGAGCATTACCCCCTCTCCCCCTGCCCCCCCCCCCCCCCCCCCCCACACACACACACACACACACACACACACACACACACACATAGGCCTAATAATCAAGTTATAATTTAAGTTCAAGAGCAAAAATGTCTGCTTGATGCTTTATTATGTGCTGTAGTTAAAGCATTTACAACAGTCTATCTTCGACACCCATCACTGAGAGACACCAAAGCCACATCTGTAACCCTTTAATTGCAGTATTGAGAGAAGCCAGGCTACATGGGGAGAACCAGAGGAGTAAATAAGAGGTTTGCCAGAAACAGGAAAACCACTATGAGAGCACGTTCCAGCCAGACTCCGTTCAAAACAATCATCTCTGTAGGGCTTATCTTACACTTGAATCAGGAACAAGTTAGGTTCATAGGCAGGCTACGTACTTTATTGAGAGGGGGCGATGGGGTTGTTTGTGAAGTTATTTCAAAGTGGTAGACTGATGCCTAGTGTTCCAGACCCAAACTTAGTGTTTTCGGTTTTCAGTGAAAGATTTTTTGCCCGAGATAAAGCGTCACTGCGCCGCTCTTGAGACGAGACAAATCTGGTCAACTTGGACCGTATCTCTGACATATTTAGGAGGGTCCCATCAAAGTTTCTTGGATATTCAGTTTAGAGTTTTTTTTTATTGGAGCAGAACAGTCTTTTTTTAACAAAAAGTTAAGAGAAGCACCAAAGCATAAATAGCCCACTGAGCTTGATCCCCATCGAAAGAGTAAAGGATCGAGACAAGGAAAGATTTTAGGATTCAGTGTTTTACGTCTGACTTGGGATCAGTGGACGTAAAAGTTCAGTTACTTCCGAGCTGTGTCATAAGAAGGAGAAAAAATAGAAAGGGTTTGATTGAATAAATTATGAATTAAGCTATTTTTATTAGATGCTAAGTACTATCTCCAGACCATAAATAACAGTCTAGAAAATAAACAAACAAGACCAATTTGGAAAAACAAACAGACAAACAAACAGTCAAACACCTGTGACTAAAGACTGAGGTTACCTCCCAAATGGCACCCTATTCCCTATGTAGTGCACTACTTCTGAGCAGAGCCCTATGGGCCCTGTTCAATAGGGAATAGGGTGCCATTTGTGATGCACTCTGAGACTGGGAGTCCTCAGACAGGATGTACATACTGAATATCACAGACTGTTTATGCATTTCCATGATGACTCGTGTTTTTTATTACTCAGAAAATGGTTGCACAGCGCATTATGATACTGTACAGAAGCATATTTATTTATGACAGGTATTTTCATCAGGATGTGGTCTTCAGTTTAAAATTAGAAAAGTGCTCAACTTCTTTGGAAAGAAATGACTGTTGGCTGTCGAAGGAAAACAGATTACTCAGACTTTCTCTATTCTGTTGAAGTTCATCATATTAACAGGATTGCATTCTCCATCCTCTCTCTGTGCGATTATTGCACAAATAACAAAGACTTTCAGCATAGCCTGGAAAGAAAAGAGACAAACTGGGCAGCCCAAAGAAATAGAATGAGATGTCCTTCTGATATCTGTGGTGTTGCCTGGCTCTGAAAGAATGCTCAGAACAACCTGGATCTCAACCTCTCACAATTGTAATGGGCAGAAGGAAACATACATGCTGCCGATTGAAAAGAAGAAGAACAAATTGCTCTATCTTCCCTTAGACTGTTGGTGTGAGTCCTCCCAGCTGTGTAGCAGCTGTACATAGGCCAGCAGATAGATTAAGGACCATCCATTCGAACAAGGAAGGGAATTTATATTACACCAATGAAGAGACATATCACTCAGGGTTTTTTGTTAGCTAGGGTGACCTGGTTAAAATAGTGAAATATTCCCCTAGAGCTCCGACTGTCCTTTTGAGGAGGATATGAGCCTAATATAGTAACATATTCGATACAATGTGTGTTCAAAAATAGTATTTGTTGGTGTAACACAACAGAGGAAGGAGGCCGGATACCAGCTGTAATACCACTGACATCATCATCCATGGGGGTAACAGTAGGGGTAGGGAGCAAATTTACAGATTATGTCCCAAATGGCACCCTATTCCCTATATAGTGCGGACCCAAAGCCACATCTGTAACTCTGTAATAGCAGTATTCAGAGACGCCAGGCTACAAGTGCGAAAACCAGAAGAAAAAATCGATGCTTTGCAGAAACAGGAAAAGTGCTCTGAGAGCACATTCCAGCCAGATCCCTTCCAGGACAATGAGGGGTGGGACAAAATAGTGTATTTAAAATCTCCGTAGGCTTGATATTACGCATGAATCAGGAACAGAGCAAAGTTAGGTTCCTAGGCATTCTACGTGGGATACTTTATCGAGATGGAGATATTAGCTGTTTGAGAAGTTATTTAATTGTGTTCGTTAAGTTCTTTAAAAGCAGAAGACTATGTTCCAGCTTTCGTGTTTTCGGTTTATCAGTGGAAGATTTTAGCCCGAGATACAGGGTCATTGTGTCGCGCTTCAGACGAGACAAATATGTTCAACTTGGACGGACTATATCTCGGACATAAGGATCGCTAATTTTTCGTCAGATATTTTGGAGTTTCAGTTTAGAATCGTTTTTATTGGATATGTGACATAGTTTTAAGAGACCGAAAAGGTTCAGAGGAACAGTCGTAGTGGCTGATCAGCATCGAAAGGGGAAAGGATGTGGGGAGATTTTAGGGTTGAACATTTGGAACTAAAAGCGTTCACTGAACTCAAAGGTTGACACACGATTGAAGACGTATCTTATACATGACTTTTGGGTGTCTTTTAAAACTTTAAAATATATATTTCGTTTTTAATATGGGACAAACGTGGTGCATTTCCATGGTACACCATTTGGCTTCCTCGTGAAAAGCAAGAGGAAAGAGAGCTGCGCATAGAAGGAAAAAACTGGTAAAAGTCACTACATTCAATCTGACATTTGTGAGAGCTGTTGCCTATTCGTTTACATTTTGTCTCGGTGTGGATTGTTTTTCTAATAACTGGGAACATTTAGTTATTACAAGTATCTGTTGTAGGCTAGGATTTCCTAATATTGTGAGAATGAACAGGTGGATGCTGGTAAATCACGTATGCTACCTCTAATTAAGCAATAACGCCCGACGAGGTGTGGTATATGGACAATATACCACGGTTAAAGGCTGTTCTTATGTACGACGTAACGCAGGAGTGCCTGGATACAGCCCTTAGTCGTGCTATATTGGCCATATACCACAAATCCCCAAGGTGCCTTATTGCTATTATAAACTGGTTACCAACGTAATTACAACAGTAAACAAGTAATTGTGTGTGATACCCGTGGTATAAGGTCTAATATACCACGGCTTTCAGCCCAACAGCATTCAGGGCTCAAACCACACGGTTTATAATGGCTAACTGACATATGTCACACCTGGACCACAACGGACAACTCTGAACCACAGCGGCGCTTACTGGATAGAACACCTTCAAATCTTTCCACACTAGAATGTCTCCAGCTGTGACATTGAGCATTATCCTTGTCATTTATGGACTAAGTTAGTGTACAAACGGGCTTTTCAATTAAGAAAAATGTCCTGATATAACCATGTTATCATACTTTAATAATGTAGTTGGACATTTACCAGTTTCTCAGTACTTAAAAAATATCCGGATATATCCTTTGAGAACTAAATATTTCTTTGAGAACTTCTCTTTCGAATTAAAGGAGTGGAGGACAAAGAAGCAGAGAAGAAATGTGTAAGATAAACATGCCTTCTACATATTAACTATTCATACCAAGATAAAGCACGGTTCAGGTTACAGAATATAACATTTCAAAACATGGGCCGTTATTGAGTCTATTGAAAGCAAAACCCAGAGCCCATATTCATAAGGCAGTGTCAGAGTAACAGTCATGCTGATCTAAGACCAGGTTTGCCTTTTAGATAATAATGAATATGATTATATGAGCGGGGGACATGATCCTAGATCAAGGGCCTCATTCATAAGGGGTCTCAGAGTAGGAGTGCTGATCTAGGATCAGGTCCCCCGTCCATGTAATCTTATTCATTAAGATATAAAGTCAAAACTGTTCCTTGATCATCACTCCTACTCAACACTTTATCTTCCCCATCATCAGTAATCTTTTTAAGTGTTGTGTGGGCTATTATGATGAGCCATCTGTAGTAGAGGAGCCAGGTGTGGTTAACTGTACCAGGGATCCAGGTGTGGTTAACTGTACCAGGGAGCCAGGTGTGGTTAACTGTACCAGGGATCCAGGTGTGGTTAACTGTACCAGGGATCCAGGTGTGGTTAACTGTACCAGGGAGCCAGGTGTGGTTAACTGTGAATGGGATCCAGGTGTGGTTAACTGTACCAGGCATCCAGGTGTGGTTAACTGTGAATGGGATCCAGGTGTGGTTAACTGTACCAGGGATCCAGGTGTGGTTAACTGTACCAGGGAGCCAGGTGTGGTTAACTGTACCAGGGATCCAGGTGTGGTTAACTGTACCAGGGATCCAGGTGTGGTTAACTGTACCAGGGAGCCAGGTGTGGTTAACTGTGAATGGGATCCAGGTGTGGTTAACTGTACCAGGGATCCAGGTGTGGTTAACTGTGAATGGGATCCAGGTGTGGTTAACTGTGACAGGGATCCAGGTGTGGTTAACTGTACCAGGGATCCAGGTGTGGTTAACTGTACCAGGGAGCCAGGTGTGGTTAACTGTGACAGGGATCCAGGTGTGGTTAACTGTACCAGGGAGCCAGGTGTGATTAACTGTACTAGGGAGCCAGGTGTGGTTAACTGTCGCAGGGAGCCAGGTGTGGTTAACTGTACCAGGGATCCAGGTGTGGTTAACTGTACCAGGGATCCAGGTGTGGTTAACTGTGACAGGGATCCAGGTGTGGTTAACTGTACCAGGGAGCCAGGTGTGGTTCTGTGCCAGGGAGCCAGGTGTGGTTAACTGTACCAGGGAGCCAGGTGTGATTAACTGTACCAGGGAGCCAGGTGTGGTTAACTGTACCAGGCAGCCAGGTGTGGTCAACTGTACCAGGGATCCAGGTGTGGTTAACTGTACCAGGGAGCCAGGTGTGGTTAACTGTACCAGGGATCCAGGTGTGGTTAACTGTACCAGGCAGCCAGGTGTGGTTAACTGTGACAGGCAGCCAGGTGTGGTTAACTGTACCAGGGATCCAGGTGTGATTAACTGTACCAGGGAGCCAGGTGTGGTTAACTGTACCAGGGAGCCAGGTGTGGTCAACTGTACCAGGGAGCCAGGTGTGGTCAACTGTACCAGGGAGCCAGGTGTGGTTAACTGTACCAGGGATCCAGGTGTGGTTAACTGTACCAGGGAGCCAGGTGTGGTTAACTGTGACAGGGATCCAGGTGTGGTTAACTGTACCAGGGAGCCAGGTGTGGTCAACTGTACCAGGGAGCCAGGTGTGGTTAACTGTACCAGGGAGCCAGGTGTGGTTAACTGTACCAGGGATCCAGGTGTGGTTAACTGTGACAGGCAGCCAGGTGTGGTTAACTGTACCAGGCAGCCAGGTGTGGTTAACTGTACCAGGGATCCAGGTGTGGTTAACTGTACCAGGGAGCCAGGTGTGGTTAACTGTACCAGGGATCCAGGTGTGGTTTACTGTACCAGGGATCCAGGTGTGGTTAACTGTACCAGGGAGCCAGGTGTGGTTAACTGTACCAGGGAGCCAGGTGTGGTTAACTGTACCAGGGATCCAGGTGTGGTTAACTGTGACAGGCAGCCAGGTGTGGTCAACTGTACCAGGGAGCCAGGTGTGGTTAACTGTACCAGGGAGTCAGGTGTGGTTAACTGTACCAGGGATCCAGGTGTGGTTAACTGTGACAGGCAGCCAGGTGTGGTTAACTGTACCAGGGAGCCAGGCTCTGTTGCACATCCCTTGAAGTATTCTGTTTCCATTTATCACGTTGGTTTAAGCATGGGGGTATAGAGGAGATCTGATGCTACCTCACATGTTAGAGAGAACATACACAAACCTGAGTCCCAAATGGCACCCTATCCCCTACACAGTGCACTACTTTTGACTGGAGTCCTATGGTACCTGGTCAAAAGTAGTGCACTAAATTTGTAATAAGGTGCCATTTGGGATGCACTCAGTAATTGAACCTTACAGACAGACCACTAAGCCTTGCTTTGCCATGTCTGTCTAATGCAGATACAATTAGACATACCAGACCAGACTCCCAGTCTCTCTCTCATCATAACAAGCTCTGAGTCACAACAATCACAGGATTAAAGCTGTAAAGACTTTACTAATCAACAGATACTGAACATACAATCATGGATATCTGTGGGGAAAAAATATTAGCTGAATGACAAAGATTCTGTCATCTGATCCTATACAGTAAATTGTCTTACAAAGTTAAATACATCGGGCCAGTTGTTTAGGCCTATAGTGGCCCAATGGAGGAGAATGCAGCTGTTCCTTTCCTTCCCCCACCACCACAACATCTACACTGTGTAATCCAGATGGAACTTTCCTTCCCACCACCACAACATCTACACTGTGTCATCCAGATGGACCTTTCCTTCCCCCACCACCACAACATCTACACTGTGTAATCCAGATGGACCTTTCCTTCCCCCACCACCACAACATCTACACTGTGTCATCCAGATGGACCTTTCCTTCCCCCACCACCACAACATCTACACTGTGTCATCCAGATGGAACTTTCCTTCCCACCACCACAACATCTACACTGTGTCATCCAGATGGACCTTTCCTTCCCCCACCACCACAACATCTACACTGTGTCATCCAGATGGAACTTTCCTTCCCACCACCACAACATCTACACTGTGTCATCCAGATGGAACTTTCCTTCCCCCACCACCACAACATCTACACTGTGTCATCCAGATGGAACTTTCCTTCCCCCACCACCACAACATCTACACTGTGTCATCCAGGTGGAACTTTCCTTCCCCCACCACCACAACATCTACACTGTGTCATCCAGATGGACCTTTCCTTCCCCCACCACCACAACATCTACACTGTGTCATCCAGATGGAACTTTCCTTCCCCCACCACCACAACATCTACACTGTGTCATCCAGATGGAACTTTCCTTCCCACCACCACAACATCTACACTGTGTAATCCAGATGGACCTTTCCTTCCCCCACCACCACAACATCTACACTGTGTCATCCAGATGGAACTTTCCTTCCCACCACCACAACATCTACACTGTGTCATCCAGATGGAACTTTCCTTCCCCCACCACCACAACATCTACACTGTGTCATCCAGATGGAACTTTCCTTCCACCACCACCACAACATCTACACTGTGTCATCCAGGTGGAACTTTCCTTCCCCCACCACCACAACATCTACACTATGTAATCCAGATGGACCTTTCCTTCCCCCACCACCACAACATCTACACTGTGTCATCCAGATGGAACTTTCCTTCCCCCACCACCACAACATCTACACTGTGTCATCCAGATGGACCTTTCCTTCCCCCACCACCACAACATCTACACTGTGTCATCCAGATGGACCTTTCCTTCCCCACCACCACAACATCTACACTGTGTAATCCAGATGGAACTTTCCTTCCCCCACCACCACAACATCTACACTGTGTCATCCAGATGGAACTTTCCTTCCCCCACCACCACAACATCTACACTGTGTCATCCAGATGGAACTTTCCTTCCCCCACCACCACAACATCTACACTGTGTCATCCAGATGGACCTTTCCTTCCCCCACCACCACAACATCTACACTGTGTCATCCAGATGGAGCTTTCCTTCCCCCACCACCACAACATCTACACTGTGTCATCCAGATGGACCTTTCCTTCCCCCACCACCACAACATCTACACTGTGTCATCCAGATGGAACTTTCCTTCCCCCACCACCACAACATCTACACTGTGTAATCCAGATGGACCTTTCCTTCCCCCACCACCACAACATCTACACTGTGTCATCCAGATGGACCTTTCCTTCCCACCACCACAACATCTTCACTGTGTAATCCAGATGGACCTTTCCTTCCCCCACCACCACAACATCTACACTGTGTCATCCAGATGGAACTTTCCTTCCCCCACCACCACAACATCTACACTGTGTCATCCAGATGGACCTTTCCTTCCCACCACCACAACATCTACACTGTGTCATCCAGATGGAACTTTCCTTCCCCCACCACCACAACATCTACACTGTGTCATCCAGATGGAACTTTCCTTCCCACCACCACAACATCTACACTGTGTAATCCAGATGGACCTTTCCTTCCCCCACCACTACAACATCTACACTGTGTCATCCAGATGGACCTTTCCTTCCCCCACCACCACAACATCTACACTGTGTCATCCAGATGGAACTTTCCTTCCCACCACCACAACATCTACACTGTGTCATCCAGATGGAGCTTTCCTTCCCCCACCACCACAACATCTACACTGTGTCATCCAGATGGACCTTTCCTTCCCCCACCACCACAACATCTACACTGTGTCATCCAGATTGAACTTTCCTTCCCCCACCACCACAACATCTACACTGTGTAATCCAGATGGACCTTTCCTTCCCCCACCACCACAACATCTACACTGTGTCATCCAGATGGACCTTTCCTTCCCACCACCACAACATCTTCACTGTGTCATCCAGATGGAACTTTCCTTCCCCCACCACCACAACATCTACACTGTGTCATCCAGATGGAACTTTCCTTCCCCCACCACCACAACATCTACACTGTGTCATCCAGATGGACCTTTCCTTCCCCCACCACCACAACATCTACACTGTGTCATCCAGATGGAACTTTCCTTCCCCACCACCACAACATCTACACTGTGTCATCCAGATGGAACTTTCCTTCCCCCACCACCACAACATCTACACTGTGTCATCCAGATGGAACTTTCCTTCCCCCACCACCACAACATCTACACTATGTAATCCAGATGGAACTTTCCTTCCCCCACCACCACAACATCTACACTGTGTCATCCAGATGGAACTTTCCTTCCCCCACCACCACAACATCTACACTGTGTCATCCAGATGGACCTTTCCTTCCCCCACCACCACAACATCTACACTATGTAATCCAGGTGGAACTTTCCTTCCCACCACCACAACATCTACACTGTGTCATCCAGATGGAACTTTCCTTCCCCCACCACCACAACATCTACACTGTGTCATCCAGATGGACCTTTCCTTCCCCCACCACCACAACATCTACACTGTGTCATCCAGATGGAACTTTCCTTCCCCCACCACCACAACATCTACACTATGTAATCCAGATGGAACTTTCCTTCCCCCACCACCACAACATCTACACTGTGTAATCCAGATGGAACTTTCCTTCCCCCACCACCACAACATCTACACTGTGTAATCCAGATGGACCTTTCCTTCCCACCACCACAACATCTACACTATGTAATCCAGATGGAACTTTCCTTCCCCCACCACCACAACATCTACACTGTGTAATCCAGATGGAACTTTCCTTCCCCCACCACCACAACATCTACACTATGTAATCCAGATGGAACTTTCCTTCCAACCACCACAACATCTACACTGTGTAATCCAGATGGACCTTTCCTTCCCCCACCACTACAACATCTACACTGTGTCATCCAGATGGACCTTTCCTTCCCCCACCACCACAACATCTACACTGTGTCATCCAGATGGAACTTTCCTTCCCACCACCACAACATCTACACTGTGTCATCCAGATGGAGCTTTCCTTCCCCCACCACCACAACATCTACACTGTGTCATCCAGATGGACCTTTCCTTCCCCCACCACCACAACATCTACACTGTGTCATCCAGATGGACCTTTCCTTCCCCCACCACCACAACATCTACACTGTGTCATCCAGATGGAACTTTCCTTCCCACCACCACAACATCTACACTGTGTCATCCAGATGGAACTTTCCTTCCCCCACCACCACAACATCTACACTGTGTCATCCAGATGGAACTTTCCTTCCCCCACCACCACAACATCTACACTATGTAATCCAGATGGAACTTTCCTTCCCCCACCACCACAACATCTACACTGTGTCATCCAGATGGAACTTTCCTTCCCCCACCACCACAACATCTACACTGTGTCATCCAGATGGACCTTTCCTTCCCCCACCACCACAACATCTACACTGTGTCATCCAGATGGAACTTTCCTTCCCACCACCACAACATCTACACTGTGTCATCCAGATGGAACTTTCCTTCCCCCACCACCACAACATCTACACTGTGTCATCCAGATGGACCTTTCCTTCCCCCACCACCACAACATCTACACTGTGTCATCCAGATGGACCTTTCCTTCCCCCACCACCACAACATCTACACTGTGTCATCCAGATGGAACTTTCCTTCCCACCACCACAACATCTACACTGTGTCATCCAGATGGAACTTTCCTTCCCCCACCACCACAACATCTACACTGTGTCATCCAGATGGAACTTTCCTTCCCCCACCACCACAACATCTACACTATGTAATCCAGATGGAACTTTCCTTCCCCCACCACCACAACATCTACACTGTGTCATCCAGATGGAACTTTCCTTCCCCCACCACCACAACATCTACACTGTGTCATCCAGATGGACCTTTCCTTCCCCCACCACCACAACATCTACACTATGTAATCCAGGTGGAACTTTCCTTCCCACCACCACAACATCTACACTGTGTCATCCAGATGGAACTTTCCTTCCCCCACCACCACAACATCTACACTGTGTCATCCAGATGGACCTTTCCTTCCCCCACCACCACAACATCTACACTGTGTCATCCAGATGGAACTTTCCTTCCCCCACCACCACAACATCTACACTATGTAATCCAGATGGAACTTTCCTTCCCCCACCACCACAACATCTACACTGTGTCATCCAGATGGAACTTTCCTTCCCCCACCACCACAACATCTACACTGTGTCATCCAGATGGACCTTTCCTTCCCCCACCACCACAACATCTACACTATGTAATCCAGATGGACCTTTCCTTCCCACCACCACAACATCTACACTGTGTCATCCAGATGGAACTTTCCTTCCCCCACCACCACAACATCTACACTGTGTCATCCAGATGGACCTTTCCTTCCCCCACCACCACAACATCTACACTGTGTCATCCAGATGGACCTTTCCTTCCCCACCACCACAACATCTACACTGTGTAATCCAGATGGAACCTTCCTTCCCCCACCACCACAACATCTACACTGTGTCATCCAGATGGAACTTTCCTTCCCCCACCACCACAACATCTACACTGTGTCATCCAGATGGAACTTTCCTTCCCCCACCACCACAACATCTACACTGTGTCATCCAGATGGACCTTTCCTTCCCCCACCACCACAACATCTACACTGTGTCATCCAGATGGAGCTTTCCTTCCCCCACCACCACAACATCTACACTGTGTCATCCAGATGGACCTTTCCTTCCCCCACCACCACAACATCTACACTGTGTCATCCAGATGGAACTTTCCTTCCCCCACCACCACAACATCTACACTGTGTAATCCAGATGGACCTTTCCTTCCCCCACCACCACAACATCTACACTGTGTCATCCAGATGGACCTTTCCTTCCCACCACCACAACATCTTCACTGTGTAATCCAGATGGACCTTTCCTTCCCCCACCACCACAACATCTACACTGTGTCATCCAGATGGAACTTTCCTTCCCCCACCACCACAACATCTACACTGTGTCATCCAGATGGACCTTTCCTTCCCACCACCACAACATCTACACTGTGTCATCCAGATGGAACTTTCCTTCCCCCACCACCACAACATCTACACTGTGTCATCCAGATGGAACTTTCCTTCCCACCACCACAACATCTACACTGTGTAATCCAGATGGACCTTTCCTTCCCCCACCACTACAACATCTACACTGTGTCATCCAGATGGACCTTTCCTTCCCCCACCACCACAACATCTACACTGTGTCATCCAGATGGAACTTTCCTTCCCACCACCACAACATCTACACTGTGTCATCCAGATGGAGCTTTCCTTCCCCCACCACCACAACATCTACACTGTGTCATCCAGATGGACCTTTCCTTCCCCCACCACCACAACATCTACACTGTGTCATCCAGATTGAACTTTCCTTCCCCCACCACCACAACATCTACACTGTGTAATCCAGATGGACCTTTCCTTCCCCCACCACCACAACATCTACACTGTGTCATCCAGATGGACCTTTCCTTCCCACCACCACAACATCTTCACTGTGTCATCCAGATGGAACTTTCCTTCCCCCACCACCACAACATCTACACTGTGTCATCCAGATGGAACTTTCCTTCCCCCACCACCACAACATCTACACTGTGTCATCCAGATGGACCTTTCCTTCCCCCACCACCACAACATCTACACTGTGTCATCCAGATGGAACTTTCCTTCCCACCACCACAACATCTACACTGTGTCATCCAGATGGAACTTTCCTTCCCCCACCACCACAACATCTACACTGTGTCATCCAGATGGAACTTTCCTTCCCCCACCACCACAACATCTACACTATGTAATCCAGATGGAACTTTCCTTCCCCCACCACCACAACATCTACACTGTGTCATCCAGATGGAACTTTCCTTCCCCCACCACCACAACATCTACACTGTGTCATCCAGATGGACCTTTCCTTCCCCCACCACCACAACATCTACACTATGTAATCCAGGTGGAACTTTCCTTCCCACCACCACAACATCTACACTGTGTCATCCAGATGGAACTTTCCTTCCCCCACCACCACAACATCTACACTGTGTCATCCAGATGGACCTTTCCTTCCCCCACCACCACAACATCTACACTGTGTCATCCAGATGGAACTTTCCTTCCCCCACCACCACAACATCTACACTATGTAATCCAGATGGAACTTTCCTTCCCCCACCACCACAACATCTACACTGTGTAATCCAGATGGAACTTTCCTTCCCCCACCACCACAACATCTACACTGTGTAATCCAGATGGACCTTTCCTTCCCACCACCACAACATCTACACTATGTAATCCAGATGGAACTTTCCTTCCCCCACCACCACAACATCTACACTGTGTAATCCAGATGGAACTTTCCTTCCCCCACCACCACAACATCTACACTATGTAATCCAGATGGAACTTTCCTTCCAACCACCACAACATCTACACTGTGTAATCCAGATGGACCTTTCCTTCCCCCACCACTACAACATCTACACTGTGTCATCCAGATGGACCTTTCCTTCCCCCACCACCACAACATCTACACTGTGTCATCCAGATGGAACTTTCCTTCCCACCACCACAACATCTACACTGTGTCATCCAGATGGAGCTTTCCTTCCCCCACCACCACAACATCTACACTGTGTCATCCAGATGGACCTTTCCTTCCCCCACCACCACAACATCTACACTGTGTCATCCAGATGGACCTTTCCTTCCCCCACCACCACAACATCTACACTGTGTCATCCAGATGGAACTTTCCTTCCCACCACCACAACATCTACACTGTGTCATCCAGATGGAACTTTCCTTCCCCCACCACCACAACATCTACACTGTGTCATCCAGATGGAACTTTCCTTCCCCCACCACCACAACATCTACACTGTGTAATCCAGATGGAACTTTCCTTCCCCCACCACCACAACATCTACACTGTGTCATCCAGATGGAACTTTCCTTCCCCCACCACCACAACATCTACACTGTGTCATCCAGATGGACCTTTCCTTCCCCCACCACCACAACATCTACACTGTGTCATCCAGATGGAACTTTCCTTCCCACCACCACAACATCTACACTGTGTCATCCAGATGGAACTTTCCTTCCCCCACCACCACAACATCTACACTGTGTCATCCAGATGGACCTTTCCTTCCCCCACCACCACAACATCTACACTGTGTCATCCAGATGGACCTTTCCTTCCCCCACCACCACAACATCTACACTGTGTCATCCAGATGGAACTTTCCTTCCCACCACCACAACATCTACACTGTGTCATCCAGATGGAACTTTCCTTCCCCCACCACCACAACATCTACACTGTGTCATCCAGATGGAACTTTCCTTCCCCCACCACCACAACATCTACACTATGTAATCCAGATGGAACTTTCCTTCCCCCACCACCACAACATCTACACTGTGTCATCCAGATGGAACTTTCCTTCCCCCACCACCACAACATCTACACTGTGTCATCCAGATGGACCTTTCCTTCCCCCACCACCACAACATCTACACTATGTAATCCAGGTGGAACTTTCCTTCCCACCACCACAACATCTACACTGTGTCATCCAGATGGAACTTTCCTTCCCCCACCACCACAACATCTACACTGTGTCATCCAGATGGACCTTTCCTTCCCCCACCACCACAACATCTACACTGTGTCATCCAGATGGAACTTTCCTTCCCCCACCACCACAACATCTACACTGTGTAATCCAGATGGAACTTTCCTTCCCCCACCACCACAACATCTACACTGTGTAATCCAGATGGAACTTTCCTTCCCCCACCACCACAACATCTACACTGTGTCATCCAGATGGACCTTTCCTTCCCACCACCACAACATCTACACTGTGTAATCCAGATGGAACTTTCCTTCCCCCACCACCACAACATCTACACTGTGTCATCCAGATGGAACTTTCCTTCCCCCACCACCACAACATCTACACTGTGTCATCCAGATGGAACTTTCCTTCCCCACCACCACAACATCTACACTGTGTAATCCAGATGGACCTTTCCTTCCCCCACCACTACAACATCTACACTGTGTCATCCAGATGGACCTTTCCTTCCCCCACCACCACAACATCTACACTGTGTCATCCAGATGGAACTTTCCTTCCCACCACCACAACATCTACACTGTGTCATCCAGATGGAGCTTTCCTTCCCCCACCACCACAACATCTACACTGTGTCATCCAGATGGACCTTTCCTTCCCCCACCACCACAACATCTACACTGTGTCATCCAGATGGACCTTTCCTTCCCCCACCACCACAACATCTACACTGTGTCATCCAGATGGAACTTTCCTTCCCCCACCACCACAACATCTACACTGTGTCATCCAGATGGAACTTTCCTTCCCCCACCACCACAACATCTACACTGTGTCATCCAGATGGAACTTTCCTTCCCCCACCACCACAACATCTACACTGTGTCATCCAGATGGACCTTTCCTTCCCCCACCACCACAACATCTACACTGTGTCATCCAGATGGAACTTTCCTTCCCCCACCACCACAACATCTACACTGTGTCATCCAGATGGACCTTTCCTTCCCCCACCACCACAACATCTACACTGTGTCATCCAGATGGAACTTTCCTTCCCACCACCACAACATCTACACTGTGTCATCCAGATGGAACTTTCCTTCCCCCACCACCACAACATCTACACTGTGTCATCCAGATGGAACTTTCCTTCCCCCACCACCACAACATCTACACTGTGTCATCCAGATGGACCTTTCCTTCCCCCACCACCACAACATCTACACTGTGTCATCCAGATGGAACTTTCCTTCCCACCACCACAACATCTACACTGTGTCATCCAGATGGAACTTTCCTTCCCCCACCACCACAACATCTACACTGTGTCATCCAGATGGAACTTTCCTTCCCCCACCACCACAACATCTACACTATGTAATCCAGATGGAACTTTCCTTCCCCCACCACCACAACATCTACACTGTGTCATCCAGATGGAACTTTCCTTCCCCCACCACCACAACATCTACACTGTGTCATCCAGATGGACCTTTCCTTCCCCCACCACCACAACATCTACACTATGTAATCCAGGTGGAACTTTCCTTCCCACCACCACAACATCTACACTGTGTCATCCAGATGGAACTTTCCTTCCCCCACCACCACAACATCTACACTGTGTCATCCAGATGGACCTTTCCTTCCCCCACCACCACAACATCTACACTGTGTCATCCAGATGGAACTTTCCTTCCCCCACCACCACAACATCTACACTATGTAATCCAGATGGAACTTTCCTTCCCCCACCACCACAACATCTACACTGTGTAATCCAGATGGAACTTTCCTTCCCCCACCACCACAACATCTACACTGTGTAATCCAGATGGACCTTTCCTTCCCACCACCACAACATCTACACTATGTAATCCAGATGGAACTTTCCTTCCCCCACCACCACAACATCTACACTGTGTAATCCAGATGGAACTTTCCTTCCCCCACCACCACAACATCTACACTATGTAATCCAGATGGAACTTTCCTTCCAACCACCACAACATCTACACTGTGTCATCCAGATGGAACTTTCCTTCCCCCACCACCACAACATCTATGTAATCCAGATGGATTGAGAGATGGGACTGATATGCTTCCCTGTGTTTCCCCATAGGTCTGAGTGAAGACCGTGGTGTTGTGAACAGAGTGGAGACAAACAAGAGGAAACAGAGAGAGAGGAAGTGTGTGTGTGTGTGTGTGTGTGTGTGTGTGTGTGTGTGTGTGTGTGTGTGTGTGTGTGTGTGTGTGTGTGTGTGTGTGTGTGTGTGTGTGTGTTGGTTTTACTATCCTTGTGAGGACCAGAGTCCTCACAAGGATACTAAAATAAGGACAATTCAGACAAGTGGGGACATTTCACCGGTCCCCACAAGGAAAAAGGCTATTTTAGGATAGTAAAACAAACTTGCGTGTGTGACTGGCCTGCCTCTGCCTGTCTGCGGTGGAGGAGGGAGATCTGAACTAGAGAAGGAATCAGAGACAGTAGGGGTAGTGCTCCTCCATAGAGAGTAGTCCAATTCAATGGGTGGAGCTGTGTTTACACAATGTTTGTCTTCCTAAAGGCCCTCAGATTAAAACACAGCTGATATGTTGGTTGCTGCATGATACAGTGAAGAATGGGGTGCATGCATATCCCAAAAACGTAACAATTACTATTCAATTAAATGTAAGGTAGCCCTGAGGTTTCAGCTGCTGGGCTTTTGTCAAGGGATGCATCATACAGGAAATGCTAACAAACTCTCTGCTAGCCAGTGTGTAGTAATGCACCACGGATTGGCTTGGAGACGTATTGTGGTAGGGCTGTGGAACTCAGAACCCTTTGTGGCCTTGTACCTCAATGCCAAACCGAGACTCCTTGGTGTTCTAGAATTGACATTACTGGATTTTTATCATGTGAAGGTGCTTGAGTTGTGCTGGAGCCCCACAGATCAAATCAAATGATTTATTGATGCGTACACATATTTGCAGATGGTATCGCAGGTGCAGCTAAATGCTTGTGTTTCTAGTAATACCTAGCAATACAAAACAATACACACTAATCCCACAAATTTAAATTAAGAAATTAAGAAATGTCAGAACAAGCAATGTCAGAGTCCGGAATATTCAGACCCCTTGACTTTTTACACATGTTGATATGTTACAGCCTTATTCTAAAATTGATTAAATTGTATTTTTTCCTCATCAATCTACATACACACAATACCCCATAATGACAAAGCAAAAACAGGTTTTTAGACATTTTTGCAAATGCATTACAAATAAAAAAATGAAATATCACATTTACATAAATATTCAGACCCTTTACTCTGTAAAATATTCAGACCCTTTACTCTGTAAAATATTCAGACCCTTTACTCTGTAAAATATTCAGACCCTTTACTCTGTAAAATATTCAGACCCTTTACTCTGTAAAATATTCAGACCCTTTACTATGTTGAATCATCTTTGGCAGCGATTACAGCCTAGAGTCTTCTTGGGTATGACACTACAAGCTTGGCACATCTGTATTTTGGGAGTTTCTCCCATTCTTCTCTGCAGATCCTCTCAAGCTCTGTCAGGTTGGATGGGGAGCGTCACTGCACAGCTATTTTCAGGTCTCTCCAGAGATGTTCCATCGGGTTCAAGTCCAGGCTCTGGCTGGGCCACTCAATTACATTCAGAGACTTGCCCCGAAGCCACTCCTGCGTTGTCTTGGCTGTGTGCTTAGGGTCGTTGTCCTGTTGGAAGGTGAACCTTCACTCCAGTCTGAGATCCTGAGCGCTCTGGAGCAGGTTTTCATCAAGGATCTCTCTGTACTTTGTTCTGTTCATCTTTGCCTCAATTCTGACTAGTCTCCCAGTCCCTGTCGCTGAAAAACATCCCCACAGCATGATGCTGCCACCACCATGCTTCACTGTAGGGATGGTGCCAGGTTTCCTCCAGACGTGACAGGCCAAAGAAACCCATTCTCCAGCCTCTAGCCTCTCTAGCTTACGTGACCCACAGAAGTGACACACACACACACACACACACACACACAATGAGCTGACCTGAATCTCCCTCTGTGGCGGGCCAGCCAGGGTGTGGCCTCTCAATGGCAGCAAGCATTGCAACTGTGAGCCGGGCAGCCATGGAGCTGACTGGCCTGAGTCTGGGCCGGGGCAGCTACACACACACACACACACACACACACACACACACACACACACACACACACACACACACACACACACACACACACACACACACACACAGACATACCTAGACACACACACTCAAACAGACAGACACGTACAGACACACACAGACACACACATAGACACACACACAGACAGACACACTCACACACAGACACATGGGCTGGACACACACAAAGCCCCCTCTCCTCTCCCATCACCTACTGTAATTACAGCGCAGGCAGACTGACTGGACCCTGGCACTCGCTCTGTTATTGTTTTTGACAACTTCCTCTGCTGACAGACTGGGGACTAACTGACTGGGGCTGTATGACTCCGACCACCAGCTGGGGCCCATGTTGTCATAGCGTTAGCTGGAAACCAAATTGGGGACTCCATTGGAAGGTTGTAGGTAAGTTGACTGTTTTGCTGGGCTAGAGTTGCATGGATCTGGCTGCATCTGGTTCCATTTGGTGTTCTTTTTGGCAGACATGTCCACTCAGCTCAGCCACCGCAGCCAGGCCTGGCTGTCACACTCAGACAGAGAGAGTGGGAGGACAGATTGATAGGAGCTAAGACAGAGAGGGAGAGAATAGAGATAGATATAGAGAGAGCGAGAGAGAGGGGAGATGAGAGGAAACCTGGAAGTTGACGTTAGTTGTGAAGCTGCGTAGGAGCTTAAGAAACTGCATGTGAGAGAGAACTGTGTGTTCCAACATTCTTTCTTTGAGTCTCTAAAAGCCTTAAACAAAGCATAATCAGTGCAGCTGTAATTGTTGTCTTGTCTCTCTGACAGAGATGGGGGGTGCTGCCATGCTCACAGTGCTGCTAGCTGGGATGTGCCTGTGGAGCTCCACCACTCATACAGGTAATTCAACAAAGGTGATGGCATCTTTGTGTATTTGTGTCTGTCCTTTTGTTTGTGTGTTTATGTGTATCTGAGTGTAAGTGAGTGTGTTGCTGCTGGGGAATCAGCTGGGTACAGATGTGTGTGTACTGTAGATGAGAAGTGCTCGTTGTCGTACGGTAGTGAAACAACAGAGAAAAGGAAGTGTGAGTGTTCCTGCTTTGTCCGTGTACAAGTGATGCTGCTGAGACCCCTGACCTGTTGGCCTCAGGGAGAGATAAACCCCCCTCAGGGAGAGATAAACCCCCCTCAGGGAGAGAGAGAAACCCCCCTCAGGGAGAGAGAGAGAAACCCCCCTCAGGGAGAGAGAGAAACCCCCCTCAGGGAGAGAGAGAGAAACCCCCCTCAGGGAGAGAGAGAGAAACCCCCCTCAGGGAGAGAGAGAGAAACCCC